>NC_059198.1:56289761-56389761 GCF_020615455.1 Coregonus clupeaformis | reverse complement strand
CAACAGTATAGACCTCTCTAGTCCAGCAGTATAGACCTTTCTAGTCCAGCAGTATAGACCTCTCTAGTCCAGCAGTATAGACCTCTCTAGTCCAGCAGTACAGTACAGACCTCTCTAGTCCAGCAGTACAGACCTCTCTAGTCCAACAGTACAGTACAGACCTCTCTAGTCCAGCAGTATAGACCTCTCTAGTCCAACAGTATAGACCTCTCTAGTCCAGAAGTACAGACCTCTCTAGTCCAGCAGTATAGACCTCTCTAGTCCAACAGTATAGACCTCTCTACTCCAGCAGTATATACCTCTCTAGTCCAGCAGTACAGTACAGACCTCTCTAGTCCAACAGTATAGACCTCTCTAGTCCAGCAGTACAGACCTCTCTAGTCCAGCAGTATAGACCTCTCTAGTCCAGCAGTATAGACCTCTCTAGTCCAGCAGTATAGACCTCTCTAGTCCAACAGTATAGACCTCTCTAGTCCAGCAGTATAGACCTCTCTAGTCCAACAGTATAGACCTCTCTAGTCCAGCAGTATAGACCTCTCCAGTCCAACAGTATAGACCTCTCTAGTCCAGCAGTACAGACCTCTCTAGTCCAGCAGTATAGACCTCTAGTCCAGCAGTATAGACCTCTCTAGTCCAACAGTATAGACCTCTCTAGTCCAGCAGTACAGTACAGACCTCTCTAGTCCAGCAGTATAGACCTCTCTAGTCCAGCAGTATAGACCTCTCTAGTCCAGCAGTACAGTATAGACCTCTCTAGTCCAGCAGTATAGACCTCTCTAGTCCAACAGTATAGACCTCTCTAGTCCAGCAGTATAGACCTCTCTAGTCCAGCAGTATAGACCTCTCTAGTCCAACAGTATAGACATCTCTAGTCCAGCAGTACAGACCTCTCTAGTCCAGCAGTATAGACCTCTCTAGTCCAGCAGTATAGACCTCTCTAGTCCAGCAGTATAGACCTCTCTAGTCCAACAGTATAGACCTCTCTAGTCCAGCAGTATAGACCTCTCTAATCCAACAGTATAGACCTCTCTAGTCCAGCAGTATAGACCTCTCTAGTCCAACAGTATAGACCTCTCTAGTCCAGCAGTACAGACCTCTCTAGTCCAGCAGTATAGACCTCTCTAGTCCAGCAGTATAGACCTCTCTAGTCCAACAGTATAGACCTCTCTAGTCCAGCAGTACAGTACAGACCTCTCTAGTCCAGCAGTATAGACCTCTCTAGTCCAGCAGTATAGACCTCTCTAGTCCAGCAGTACAGTATAGACCTCTCTAGTCCAGCAGTATAGACATCTCTAGTCCAACAGTATAGACCTCTCTAGTCCAGCAGTATAGACCTCTCTAGTCCAGCAGTATAGACCTCTCTAGTCCAACAGTATAGACCTCTCTAGTCCAGCAGTACAGACCTCTCTAGTCCAGCAGTATAGACCTCTCTAGTCCAGCAGTATAGACCTCTCTAGTCCAGCAGTACAGACCTCTCTAGTCCAGCAGTATAGACCTCTCTAGTCAAGCAGTATAGACCTCTCTAGTCCAGCAGTACAGTATAGACCTCTCTAGTCCAGCAGTATAGACCTCTCTAGTCCAGCAGTATAGACCTCTCTTGTCCAGCAGTATAGACCTCTCTAGTCCAACAGTATAGACCTCTCTAGTCCAGCAGTACAGACCTCTCTAGTCCAGCAGTATAGACCTCGCTAGTCCAGCAGTATATACCTCTCTAGTCCAGCAGTACAGACCTCTCTAGTCCAGCAGGATAGACCTCTCTAGTCAAGCAGTATAGACCTCTCTAGTCCAGCAGTACAGTATAGACCTCTCTAGTCCAGCAGTATAGACCTCTCTAGTCCAGCAGTATAGACCTCTCTAGTCCAGCAGTACAGACCTCTCTAGTCCAGCAGTATAGACCTCTCTAGTCCAGCAGTATAGACCTCTCTAGTCCAGCAGTATATACCTCTCTAGTCCAGCAGTACAGTACAGACCTCTCTAGTCCAACAGTATAGACCTCTCTAGTCCAGCAGTACAGACCTCTCTAGTCCAGCAGTATAGACCTCTCTAGTCCAGCAGTATAGACCTCTCTAGTCCAGCAGTATAGACCTCTCTAGTCCAACAGTATAGACCTCTCTAGTCCAGCAGTATAGACCTCTCTAGTCCAACAGTATAGACCTCTCTAGTCCAGCAGTATAGACCTCTCCAGTCCAACAGTATAGACCTCTCTAGTCCAGCAGTACAGACCTCTCTAGTCCAGCAGTATAGACCTCTCTAGTCCAGCAGTATAGACCTCTCTAGTCCAACAGTATAGACCTCTCTAGTCCAGCAGTACAGTACAGACCTCTCTAGTCCAGCAGTATAGACCTCTCTAGTCCAGCAGTATAGACCTCTCTAGTCCAGCAGTACAGTATAGACCTCTCTAGTCCAGCAGTATAGACCTCTCTAGTCCAACAGTATAGACCTCTCTAGTCCAGCAGTATAGACCTCTCTAGTCCAGCAGTATAGACCTCTCTAGTCCAACAGTATAGACATCTCTAGTCCAGCAGTACAGACCTCTCTAGTCCAGCAGTATAGACCTCTCTAGTCCAGCAGTATAGACCTCTCTAGTCCAGCAGTATAGACCTCTCTAGTCCAACAGTATAGACCTCTCTAGTCCAGCAGTATAGACCTCTCTAATCCAACAGTATAGACCTCTCTAGTCCAGCAGTATAGACCTCTCTAGTCCAACAGTATAGACCTCTCTAGTCCAGCAGTACAGACCTCTCTAGTCCAGCAGTATAGACCTCTCTAGTCCAGCAGTATAGACCTCTCTAGTCCAACAGTATAGACCTCTCTAGTCCAGCAGTACAGTACAGATCCTCTCTAGTCCAGCAGTATAGACCTCTCTAGTCCAGCAGTATAGACCTCTCTAGTCCAGCAGTACAGTATAGACCTCTCTAGTCCAGCAGTATAGACATCTCTAGTCCAACAGTATAGACCTCTCTAGTCCAGCAGTATAGACCTCTCTAGTCCAGCAGTATAGACCTCTCTAGTCCAACAGTATAGACCTCTCTAGTCCAGCAGTACAGACCTCTCTAGTCCAGCAGTATAGACCTCTCTAGTCCAGCAGTATAGACCTCTCTAGTCCAGCAGTACAGACCTCTCTAGTCCAGCAGTATAGACCTCTCTAGTCAAGCAGTATAGACCTCTCTAGTCCAGCAGTACAGTATAGACCTCTCTAGTCCAGCAGTATAGACCTCTCTAGTCCAGCAGTATAGACCTCTCTTGTCCAGCAGTATAGACCTCTCTAGTCCAACAGTATAGACCTCTCTAGTCCAGCAGTACAGACCTCTCTAGTCCAGCAGTATAGACCTCTCTAGTCCAGCAGTATATACCTCTCTAGTCCAGCAGTACAGACCTCTCTAGTCCAGCAGTATAGACCTCTCTAGTCAAGCAGTATAGACCTCTCTAGTCCAGCAGTACAGTATAGACCTCTCTAGTCCAGCAGTATATACCTCTCTAGTCCAGCAGTATAGACCTCTCTAGTCCAGCAGTACAGACCTCTCTAGTCCAGCAGTATAGACCTCTCTAGTCCAGCAGTATAGACCTCTCTAGTCCAGCAGTATAGACCTCTCTAGTCCAACAGTATAGACCTCTCTAGTCCAGCAGTATAGACCTCTCTAGTCCAACAGTATAGACCTATCTAGTCCAGCAGTATAGACCTCTCTAGTCCAACAGTATAGACCTCTCTAGTCCAGCAGTACAGACCTCTCTAGTCCAGCAGTATAGACCTCTCTAGTCCAGCAGTATAGACCTCTCTAGTCCAACAGTATAGACCTCTCTAGTCCAGCAGTACAGTACAGACCTCTCTAGTCCAGCAGTATAGACCTCTCTAGTCCAGCAGTATAGACCTCTCTAGTCCAATAGTTCAGTATAGACCTCTCTAGTCCAGCAGTATAGACATCTCTAGTCCAACAGTATAGACCTCTCTAGTCCAGCAGTATAGACCTCTCTAGTCCAGCAGTATAGACATCTCTAGTCCAACAGTATAGACCTCTCTAGTCCAGCAGTACAGACCTCTCTAGTCCAGCAGTATAGACCTCTCTAGTCCAGCAGTATAGACCTCTCTAGTCCAGCAGTACAGACCTCTCTAGTCCAGCAGTATAGACCTCTCTAGTCAAGCAGTATAGACCTCTCTAGTCCAGCAGTACAGTATAGACCTCTCTAGTCCAGCAGTATAGACCTCTCTAGTCCAGCAGTATAGACCTCTCTAGTCCAGCAGTATAGACCTCTCTAGTCCAACAGTATAGACCTCTCTAGTCCAGCAGTACAGACCTCTCTAGTCCAGCAGTATAGACCTCTCTAGTCCAGCAGTATAGACCTCTCTAGTCCAGCAGTACAGACCTCTCTAGTCCAGCAGTATAGACCTCTCTAGTCAAGCAGTATAGACCTCTCTAGTCCAGCAGTACAGTATAGACCTCTCTAGTCCAGCAGTATAGACCTCTCTAGTCCAGCAGTATAGACCTCTCTAGTCCAGCAGTATAGACCTCTCTAGTCCAGCAGAACAGTACAGACCTCTCTAGTACAGCAGTATAGACCTCTCTAGTCCAGCAGAACAGTATAGACCTCTCTAGTCCAGCAGTATAGACCTCTCTAGTCCAACAGTATAGACCTCTCTAGTCCAACATTACAGTATAGACCTCTCTAGTCCAGCAGTATAGACCTCTCTAGTCCAGCAGTATAGACCTCTCTAGTCCAGCAGTATAGACCTCTCTAGTCCAGCAGAACAGTATAGACCTCTCTAGTCCAGCAGTATAGACCTCTCTAGTCCAGCAGTAAAGACCTCTCTAGTCCAGCAGAACAGTACAGAACTCTCTAGTCCAGCAGTATAGACCTCTCTAGTCCAGCAGAACAGTATAGACCTCTCTAGTCCAACAGTATAGACCTCTCTAGTCCAACAGTACAGTATAGACCTCTCTAGTCCAGCAGTATAGACCTCTCTAGTCCAGCAGTATAGACCTCTCTAGTCCAGCAGTATAGACCTCTCTAGTCCAGCAGTATAGACCTCTCTAGTCCAGCAGTATAGACCTCTCTAGTCCAGCAGTATAGACCTCTCTAGTCCAGCAGTATAGACCTCTCTAGTCCAGCAGTATAGACATCTCTAGTCCAACAGTATAGACCTCTCTAGTCCAGCAGTACAAACCTCTCTAGTCCAGCAGTATAGACCTCTCTAGTCCAGCAGTATAGACCTCTCTAGTCCAGCAGTACAGACCTCTCTAGTCCAGCAGTATAGACCTCTCTAGTCAAGCAGTATAGACCTCTCTAGTCCAGCAGTACAGTATAGACCTCTCTAGTCCAGCAGTATAGACCTCTCTAGTCCAGCAGTATAGACCTCTCTAGTCCAGCAGTATAGACCTCTCTAGTCCAACAGTATAGACCTCTCTAGTCCAGCAGTACAGACCTCTCTAGTCCAGCAGTATAGACCTCTCTAGTCCAGCAGTATAGACCTCTCTAGTCCAGCAGTACAGACCTCTCTAGTCCAGCAGTATAGACCTCTCTAGTCAAGCAGTATAGACCTCTCTAGTCCAGCAGTACAGTATAGACCTCTCTAGTCCAGCAGTATAGACCTCTCTAGTCCAGCAGTAAAGACCTCTCTAGTCCAGCAGAACAGTACCAAACTCTCTAGTCCAGCAGTATAGACCTCTCTAGTCCAGCAGAACAGTATAGACCTCTCTAGTCCAGCAGTATAAACCTCTCTAGTCCAACAGTATAGACCTCTCTAGTCCAACAGTACAGTATAGACCTCTCTAGTCCAGCAGTATAGACCTCTCTAGTCCAGCAGTATAGACCTCTCTAGTCCAGCAGTATAGACCTCTCTAGTCCAGCAGTATAGACCTCTCTAGTCCAGCAGTATAGACCTCTCTAGTCCAGCAGTATAGACCTCTCTAGTCCAGCAGTATAGACCTCTCTTGTCCAACAGTACAGTATAGACCTCTCTAGTCCAGCAGTATAGACCTCTCTAGTCCAACAGTACAGTATAGACCTCTCTAGTCCAGCAGTATAGACCTCTCTAGTCCAGCAGTACAGTATACACCTCTCTAGTCCAGCAGTATAGACCTCTCTAGTCCAACAGTTCAGACCTCTCTAGTCCAGCAGTACAGACCTCTCTAGTCCAGCAGTATAGACCTCTCTAGTCCAGCAGTATAGACCTCTCTAGTCCAGCAGTATAGACCTCTCTAGTCCAACAGTACAGTATAGACCTCTCTAGTCCAGCAGTATAGACTTCTCTAGTCCAGCAGTACAGACCTCTCTAGTCCAGCAGTATAGACCTCTCTAGTCCAGCAGTATAGACCTCTCTAGTCCAGCAGTATAGACCTCTCTAGTCCAGCAGTATAGACCTCTCTAGTCCAGCAGTATAGACCTCTCTAGTCCAGCAGTATAGACCTCTCTAGTCCAGCAGTACAGACCTCTCTAGTCCAGCAGTACAGACCTCTCTAGTCCAACAGTATAGACCTCTGTAGTCCAGCAGTATAGACCTCTCTAGTCCAGCAGTACAGACCTCTCTAGTCCAGCAGTACAGACCTCTCTAGTCCAGCAGTACAGACCTCTCTAGTCCAGCAGTACAGAACTCTCTAGTCCAACAGTATAGACCTCTCTAGTCCAGCAGTACAGACCTCTCAAGTCCAGCAGTACAGACCTCTATAGTCCAGCAGTACAGACCTCTCTAGTCCAATTGTATAGACCTCTCTAGTCCAGCAGTATAGACCTATCTAGTCCAGCAGTACAGACCTCTCTAGTCCAGCAGTACAGTATAGACCTCTCTAGTCCAGCAGTACAGTATAGAGCTCTCTAGTCCAGCAGTACAGACCTCTCTATTCCAGCAGTACAGTATAGACCTCTCTAGTCCAGCAGTATAGACATCTCTAGTCCAACAGTATAGACCTCTCTAGTCCAGCAGTATAGACCTCTCTAGTCCAGCAGTATAGACCTCTCTAGTCCAACAGTATAGACCTCTCTAGTCCAGCAGTACAGACCTCTCTAGTCCAGCAGTATAGACCTCTCTAGTCCAGCAGTATAGACCTCTCTAGTCCAGCAGTACAGACCTCTCTAGTCCAGCAGTATAGACCGCTCTAGTCAAGCAGTATAGACCTCTCTAGTCCAGCAGTACAGTATAGACCTCTCTAGTCCAGCAGTATAGACCTCTCTAGTCCAGCAGTATAGACCTCTCTTGTCCAGCAGTATAGACCTCTCTAGTCCAACAGTATAGACCTCTCTAGTCCAGCAGTACAGACCTCTCTAGTCCAGCAGTATAGACCTCTCTAGTCCAGCAGTATAGACCTCTCTAGTCCAGCAGTACAGGCCTCTCTAGTCCAGCAGTATAGACCTCTCTAGTCAAGCAGTATAGACCTCTCTAGTCCAGCAGTACAGTATAGACCTCTCTAGTCCAGCAGTATAGACCTCTCTAGTCCAGCAGTATAGACCTCTCTAGTCCAGCAGTACAGACCTCTCTAGTCCAGCAGTATAGACCTCTCTAGTCCAGCAGTAAAGACCTCTCTAGTCCAGCAGAACAGTACAGAACTCTCTAGTCCAGCAGTATAGACCTCTCTAGTCCAGCAGAACAGTATAGACCTCTCTAGTCCAACAGTATAGACCTCTCTAGTCCAACAGTACAGTATAGACCTCTCTAGTCCAGCAGTATAGACCTCTCTAGTCCAGCAGTATAGACCTCTCTAGTCCAGCAGTATAGACCTCTCTAGTCCAGCAGTATAGACATCTCTAGTCCAACAGTATAGACCTCTCTAGTCCAGCAGTATAGACCTCTCTAGTCCAGCAGTATAGACCTCTCTAGTCCAACAGTATAGACCTCTCTAGTCCAGCAGTACAGACCTCTCTAGTCCAGCAGTATAGACCTCTCTAGTCCAGCAGTATAGACCTCTCTAGTCCAGCAGTACAGACCTCTCTAGTCCAGCAGTATAGACCTCTCTAGTCAAGCAGTATAGACCTCTCTAGTCCAGCAGTACAGTATAGACCTCTCTCTAGTCCAGCAGTATAGACCTCTCTAGTCCAGCAGTATAGACCTCTCTAGTCCAGCAGTATAGACCTCTCTAGTCCAACAGTATAGACCTCTCTAGTCCAGCAGTACAGACCTCTCTAGTCCAGCAGTATAGACCTCTCTAGTCCAGCAGTACAGACCTCTCTAGTCCAGCAGTACAGACCTCTCTAGTCCAGCAGTATAGACCTCTCTAGTCAAGCAGTATAGACCTCTCTAGTCCAGCAGTACAGTATAGACCTCTCTAGTCCAGCAGTATAGACCTCTCTAGTCCAGCAGTATAGACCTCTCTAGTCCAGCAGTATAGACCTCTCTAGTCCAGCAGAACAGTACAGACCTCTCTAGTACAGCAGTATAGACCTCTCTAGTCCAGCAGAACAGTATAGACCTCTCTAGTCCAGCAGTATAGACCTCTCTAGTCCAACATTACAGTATAGACCTCTCTAGTCCAGCAGTATAGACCTCTCTAGTCCAGCAGTATAGACCTCTCTAGTCCAGCAGTATAGACCTCTCTAGTCCAGCAGAACAGTATAGACCTCTCTAGTCCAGCAGTATAGACCTCTCTAGTCCAGCAGTAAAGACCTCTCTAGTCCAGCAGAACAGTACAGAACTCTCTAGTCCAGCAGTATAGACCTCTCTAGTCCAGCAGAACAGTATAGACCTCTCTAGTCCAACAGTATAGACCTCTCTAGTCCAACAGTACAGTATAGACCTCTCTAGTCCAGCAGTATAGACCTCTATAGTCCAGCAGTATAGACCTCTCTAGTCCAGCAGTATAGACCTCTCTAGTCCAGCAGTATAGACCTCTCTAGTCCAGCAGTATAGACCTCTCTAGTCCAGCAGTATAGACCTCTCTAGTCCAGCAGTATAGACCTCTCTAGTCCAGCAGTATAGACCTCTCTAGTCCAACAGTATAGACCTCTCTAGTCCAGCAGTACAGACCTCTCTAGTCCAGCAGTATAGACCTCTCTAGTCCAGCAGTACAGACCTCTCTAGTCCAGCAGTATAGACCTCTCTAGTCCAGCAGTATAGACCTCTCTAGTCCAGCAGTATAGACCTCTCTAGTCCAACAGTATAGACCTCTCTAGTCCAGCAGTATAGACCTCTCTAGTCCAGCAGTATAGACCTCTCTAGTCCAGCAGTACAGACCTCTCTAGTCCAGCAGTATAGACCTCTCTAGTCAAGCAGTATAGACCTCTCTAGTCCAGCAGTACAGTATAGACCTCTCTAGTCCAGCAGTACAGACCTCTCTAGTCCAGCAGTATAGACCTCTCTAGTCCAGCAGTATAGACCTCTCTAGTCCAGCAGTACAGACCTCTCTAGTCCAGCAGTATAGACCTCTCTAGTCAAGCAGTATAGACCTCTCTAGTCCAGCAGTACAGTATAGACCTCTCTAGTCCAGCAGTATAGACCTCTCTAGTCCAGCAGTATAGACCTCTCTAGTCCAGCAGTACAGACCTCTCTAGTCCAGCAGTATAGACCTCTCTAGTCCAGCAGTAAAGACCTCTCTAGTCCAGCAGAACAGTACAGAACTCTCTAGTCCAGCAGTATAGACCTCTCTAGTCCAGCAGAACAGTATAGACCTCTCTAGTCCAACAGTATAGACCTCTCTAGTCCAACAGTACAGTATAGACCTCTCTAGTCCAGCAGTATAGACCTCTCTAGTCCAGCAGTATAGACCTCTCTAGTCCAGCAGTATAGACCTCTCTAGTCCAGCAGTATAGACATCTCTAGTCCAACAGTATAGACCTCTCTAGTCCAGCAGTATAGACCTCTCTAGTCCAGCAGTATAGACCTCTCTAGTCCAACAGTATAGACCTCTCTAGTCCAGCAGTACAGACCTCTCTAGTCCAGCAGTATAGACCTCTCTAGTCCAGCAGTATAGACCTCTCTAGTCCAGCAGTACAGACCTCTCTAGTCCAGCAGTATAGACCTCTCTAGTCAAGCAGTATAGACCTCTCTAGTCCAGCAGTACAGTATAGACCTCTCTAGTCCAGCAGTATAGACCTCTCTAGTCCAGCAGTATAGACCTCTCTAGTCCAGCAGTATAGACCTCTCTAGTCCAACAGTATAGACCTCTCTAGTCCAGCAGTACAGACCTCTCTAGTCCAGCAGTATAGACCTCTCTAGTCCAGCAGTACAGACCTCTCTAGTCCAGCAGTACAGACCTCTCTAGTCCAGCAGTATAGACCTCTCTAGTCAAAGCAGTATAGACCTCTCTAGTCCAGCAGTACAGTATAGACCTCTCTAGTCCAGCAGTATAGACCTCTCTAGTCCAGCAGTATAGACCTCTCTAGTCCAGCAGTATAGACCTCTCTAGTCCAGCAGAACAGTACAGACCTCTCTAGTACAGCAGTATAGACCTCTCTAGTCCAGCAGAACAGTATAGACCTCTCTAGTCCAGCAGTATAGACCTCTCTAGTCCAACATTACAGTATAGACCTCTCTAGTCCAGCAGTATAGACCTCTCTAGTCCAGCAGTATAGACCTCTCTAGTCCAGCAGTATAGACCTCTCTAGTCCAGCAGAACAGTATAGACCTCTCTAGTCCAGCAGTATAGACCTCTCTAGTCCAGCAGTAAAGACCTCTCTAGTCCAGCAGAACAGTACAGAACTCTCTAGTCCAGCAGTATAGACCTCTCTAGTCCAGCAGAACAGTATAGACCTCTCTAGTCCAACAGTATAGACCTCTCTAGTCCAACAGTACAGTATAGACCTCTCTAGTCCAGCAGTATAGACCTCTATAGTCCAGCAGTATAGACCTCTCTAGTCCAGCAGTATAGACCTCTCTAGTCCAGCAGTATAGACCTCTCTAGTCCAGCAGTATAGACCTCTCTAGTCCAGCAGTATAGACCTCTCTAGTCCAGCAGTATAGACCTCTCTAGTCCAGCAGTATAGACCTCTCTAGTCCAACAGTATAGACCTCTCTAGTCCAGCAGTACAGACCTCTAGTCCAGCAGTATAGACCTCTCTAGTCCAGCAGTATAGACCTCTCTAGTCCAGCAGTACAGACCTCTCTAGTCCAGCAGTATAGACCTCTCTAGTCAAGCAGTATAGACCTCTCTAGTCCAGCAGTACAGTATAGACCTCTCTAGTCCAGCAGTATAGACCTCTCTAGTCCAGCAGTATAGACCTCTCTAGTCCAGCAGTATAGACCTCTCTAGTCCAACAGTATAGACCTCTCTAGTCCAGCAGTACAGACCTCTCTAGTCCAGCAGTATAGACCTCTCTAGTCCAGCAGTATAGACCTCTCTAGTCCAGCAGTACAGACCTCTCTAGTCCAGCAGTATAGACCTCTCTAGTCAAGCAGTATAGACCTCTCTAGTCCAGCAGTACAGTATAGACCTCTCTAGTCCAGCAGTATAGACCTCTCTAGTCCAGCAGTATAGACCTCTCTAGTCCAGCAGTATAGACCTCTCTAGTCCAGCAGAACAGTACAGACCTCTCTAGTACAGCAGTATAGACCTCTCTAGTCCAGCAGAACAGTATAGACCTCTCTAGTCCAGCAGTATTGACCTCTCTAGTCCAACAGTATAGACCTCTCTAGTCCAACAGTACAGTATAGACCTCTCTAGTCCAGCAGTACAGACCTCTCTAGTCCAGCAGTACAGACCTCTCTAGTCCAGCAGTACAGTATAGACCTCTCTAGTCCAGCAGTATAGACCTCTCTAGTCCAGCAGTATAGACCTCTCTAGTCCAGCAGTATAGACCTCTCTCGTGCAGCAGAACAGTATAGACCTCTCTAGTCCAGTAGTATAGACCTTTCTAGTCCAGCAGTATATACCTCTCTAGTCCAGCAGAACAGTACAGACCTCTCTAGTCCAGCAGTATAGACCTCTGTAGTCCAACAGTATAGACCTCTCTAGTCCAACAGTACAGTATAGACCTCTCTAGTCCAGCAGTACAGACCTCTCTAGTCCAGCAGTACAGACCTCTCTAGTCCAGCAGAACAGTATAGACCTCTCTAGTCCAGCAGTATAGACCTCTCTAGTCCAGCAGTATAGACCTCTCTAGTCCAGCAGAATAGTATAGACCTCTCTAGTCCAGCAATATAGACCTCTCTAGTCCAGCAGTATAGACCTCTCTAGTCCAGCAGAACAGTACAGACCGCTCTAGTCCAGCAGTATAGACCTCTCTAGTCCAACAGTATAGACGTCTCTAGTTCAACAGTACAGTATAGACCTCTCTAGTCCAGCAGTATAGACCTCTCTAGTCCAGCAGTATAGACCTCTCTAGTCCAGCAGTATAGACCTCTCTAGTCCAGCAGTATAGACCTCTCTAGTCCAGCAGTATAGACCTCTCTAGTCCAGCAGTACAGACCTCTCTAGTCCAGCAGTATAGACCTCTCTAGTCCAACAGTATATACCTCTCTAGTCCAGCAGTATAGACCTCTCTAGTCCAGCAGTACAGTATAGACCTCTCTAGTCCAGCAGTATAGACATCTCTAGTCCAGCAGTACATACCTCTCTAGTCCAGCAGTATAGACATCTCTAGTCCAGCAGTATAGACCTCTCTAGCCCAGCAGTACAGACCTCTCTAGTCCAACAGTACAGACCTCTCTAGTCCAACAGTACAGACCTCTCTAGTCCAGCAGTACATACCTCTCTAGTCCAGCAGTACAGACCTCTCTAGTCCAGCAGTATAGACCTCTCTAGTCCAGCAGTATAGACCTCTCTAGTCCAACAGTACAGTATAGACCTCTCTAGTCCAGCAGTATAGACCTCTCTAGTCCAACAGTACAGACCTCTCTAGTCCAACAGTATAGACCTCTCTAGTCCAGCAGTATAGACCTCTCTAGTCCAGCAGTACAGACCTCTCTAGTCCAGCAGTACAGACCTCTCTAGTCCAAAAGTATAGACCTCTCTAGTCCAGCAGTATAGACCTCTCTAGTCCAGCAGTACAGACCTCTCTAGTCCAGCAGTACAGACCTCTCTATTCCAGCAGTACAGAACTCTCTAGTCCAACAGTATAGACCTCTCTAGTCCAGCAGTACAGACCTCTCTAGTCCAGCAGTACAGACCTCTATAGTCCAGCAGTACAGACCTCTCTAGTCCAACAGTATAGACCTCTCTAGTCCAGCAGTATAGACCTCTCTAGTCCAGCAGTACAGACCTCTCTAGTCCAGCAGTACAGTATAGACTTCTCTAGTCCAGCAGTACAGTATAGAGCTCTCTAGTCCAGCAGTACAGACCTCTTTAGTCCAGCAGTACAGAACTCTCTAGTCCAGCAGTATAGACCTCTCTAGTCCAGCAGTACAGACCTCTCTAGTCCAGCAGTGCAGACCTCTCTAGTCCAGCAGTACAGTATAGACCTCTCTAGTCCAGCAGTATAGACCTCTCTAGTCCAGCAGTATAGACCTCTCTAGTCCAGCAGTATAGACCTCTCTAGTCCAACAGTACAGACATCTCTAGTCCAGCAGTATAGACCTCTCTAGTCCAGCAGTACAGTATAGACCTCTCTAGTCCAGCAGTATAGACCTCTCTAGTCCAGCAGTACAGACCTCTCTAGTCCAGCAGTATAGACCTCTCTAGTCCAGCAGTATAGACCTCTCTAGTCCAACAGTATAGACCTCTCTAGTCCAGCAGTACAGACCTCTCTAGTCCAGCAGTATAGACCTCTCTAGTCCAGCAGTATAGACCTCTCTAGTCCAGCAGTACAGACCTCTCTAGTCCAGCAGTATAGACCTCTCTAGTCAAGCAGTATAGACCTCTCTAGTCCAGCAGTACAGTATAGACCTCTCTAGTCCAGCAGTATAGACCTCTCTAGTCCAGCAGTATAGACCTCTCTAGTCCAGCAGTATAGACCTCTCTAGTCCAACAGTATAGACCTCTCTAGTCCAGCAGTACAGACCTCTCTAGTCCAGCAGTATAGACCTCTCTAGTCCAGCAGTATAGACCTCTCTAGTCCAGCAGTACAGACCTCTCTAGTCCAGCAGTATAGACCTCTCTAGTCAAGCAGTATAGACCTCTCTAGTCCAGCAGTACAGTATAGACCTCTCTAGTCCAGCAGTATAGACCTCTCTAGTCCAGCAGTATAGACCTCTCTAGTCCAGCAGTATAGACCTCTCTAGTCCAGCAGAACAGTACAGACCTCTCTAGTACAGCAGTATAGACCTCTCTAGTCCAGCAGAACAGTATATACCTCTCTAGTCCAGCAGTATAGACCTCTCTAGTCCAACAGTATAGACCTCTCTAGTCCAACATTACAGTATAGACCTCTCTAGTCCAGCAGTATAGACCTCTCTAGTCCAGCAGTATAGACCTCTCTAGTCCAGCAGTATAGACCTCTCTAGTCCAGCATAACAGTATAGACCTCTCTAGTCCAGCAGTATAGACCTCTCTAGTCCAACAGTATAGACCTCTCTAGTCCAACAGTACAGTATAGACCTCTCTAGTCCAGCAGTATAGACCTCTCTAGTCCAACAGTATAGACCTCTCTAGTCCAGCAGTATAGACCTCTCTAGTCCAGCAGTATAGACCTCTCTAGTCCAGCAGTATAGACCTCTCTAGTCCAGCAGTATAGACCTCTCTAGTCCAGCAGTATAGACCTCTCTAGTTCAGCAGTATAGACCTCTCTAGTCCAACAGTACAGTATAGACCTCTCTAGTCCAGCAGTATAGACCTCTCTAGTCCAACAGTACAGTATAGACCTCTCTAGTCCAGCAGTATAGACCTCTCTAGTCCAGCAGTACAGTATAGACCTCTCTAGTCCAGCAGTATAGACCTCTCTAGTCCAACAGTTCAGACCTCTCTAGTCCAGCAGTACAGACGTCTCTAGTCCAGCAGTATAGACCTCTCTAGTCCAGCAGTATAGACCTCTCTAGTCCAGCAGTATAGACCTCTCTAGTCCAACAGTACAGTATAGACCTCTCTAGTCCAGCAGTATAGACCTCTCTAGTCCAGCAGTACAGACCTCTCTAGTCCAGCAGTATAGACCTCTCTAGTCCAGCAGTATAGACCTCTCTAGTCCAGCAGTATAGACCTCTCTAGTCCAGCAGTATAGACCTCTCTAGTCCAGCAGTATAGACCTCTCTATTCCAGCAGTATAGACCTCTCTAGTCCAGCAGTATAGACCTCTCTAGTCCAACAGTACAGTACATACCTCTCTAGTCCAGCAGTACAGACCTCTCTAGTCCAGCAGTACAGACCTCTCTAGTCCAGCAGTACAGACCTCTCTAGTCCAGCAGTATAGACCTCTCTAGTCCAACAGTACAGTATAGACCTCTCTAGTCCAGCAGTATAGATCTCTCTAGTCCAACAGTACAGACCTCTCTAGTCCAACAGTATAGACCTCTCTAGTCCAGCAGTATAGATCTCTCTAGTCCAGCAGTACAGACCTCTCTAGTCCAGCAGTACAGACCTCTCTAGTCCAACAGTATAGACCTCTGTAGTCCAGCAGTATAGACCTACTCTAGTCCAGCAGTACAGACCTCTCTAGTCCAGCAGTACAGACCTCTCTAGTCCAGCAGTACAGACCTCTCTAGTCCAGCAGTACAGAACTCTCTAGTCCAACAGTATAGACCTCTCTAGTCCAGCAGTACAGACCTTTCAAGTCCAGCAGTACAGACCTCTATAGTCCAGCAGTACAGACCTCTCTAGTCCAATTGTATAGACCTCTCTAGTCCAGCAGTATAGACCTCTCTAGTCCAGCAGTACAGACCTCTCTAGTCCAGCAGTACAGACCTCTCTAATCCAGCAGTGTAGACCTCTCTAGTCCAGCAGTACAGTATAGAGCTCTCTAGTCCAGCAGTACAGACCTCTCTATTCCAGCAGTACAGACCTCTCTAGTCCAGCAGTATAGACATCTCTAGTCCAGCAGTACAGACCTCTCTAATCCAGCAGTGTAGACCTATCTAGTCCAGCAGTACAGTATAGACCTCTCTAGTCCAGCAGTATAGACCTCTCTAGTCCAGCAGTATAGACCTCTCTATTCCAACAGTACAGTATATACCTCTCTAGTCCAGCAGTATAGACCTCTCTAGTCCAACAGTACAGACCTCTCTAGTCCAGCAGTATAGACCTCTCTAGTCCAGCAGTACAGTACAGACATCTCTAGTCCAGCAGTACAGACCTCTCTAGTCCAGCAGTACAGACCTCTCTAGTCCAGAAGTATAGACCTCTCTAGTCCAACAGTATAGACCTCTCTAGTCCAGCAGTATAGACCTCTCTAGTACAGCAGTATAGACCTCTCTAGTCCAGCAGTATAGACCTCTCTAGTCCAACAGTATAGACCTCTCTAGTCCAACAGTACAGTATAGACCTCTCTAGTTCAGCAGTACAGACCTCTCTAGTCCAGCAGTACAGACCTCTCTAGTCCAGCAGTACAGTATAGACCTCTCTAGTCCAGCAGTATAGACCTCTCTAGTCCAGCAGTATAGACCTCTCTAGTCCAGCAGTATAGACCTCTCTAGTGCAGCAGAACAGTATAGACCTCTCTAGTCCAGTAGTATAGACCTTTCTAGTCCAGCAGTATATACCTCTCTAGTCCAGCAGAACAGTACAGACCTCTCTAGTCCAGCAGTATAGACCTCTCTAGTCCAACAGTATAGACCTCTCTAGTCCAACAGTACAGTATAGACCTATCTAGTCCAGCAGTACAGACCTCTCTAGTCCAGCAGTACAGACCTCTCTAGTCCAGCAGTACAGTATAGACCTCTCTAGTCCAGCAGTATAGACCTCTCTAGTCCAGCAGTATAGACCTCTCTAGTCCAGCAGAACAGTATAGACCTCTCTAGTCCAGCAGTATAGACCTCTCTATTCCAGCAGTATAGACCTCTCTAGTCCAGCAGAACAGTACAGACCGCTCTAGTCCAGCAGTATAGACCTCTCTAGTCCAACAGTATAGACGTCTCTAGTCCAACAGTACAGTATAGACCTCTCTAGTCCAGCAGTATAGACCTCTCTAGTCCAGCAGTATAGACCTCTCTAGTCCAGCAGTATAGACCTCTCTAGTCCAGCAGTATAGACCTCTCTAGTCCAGCAGTATAGACCTCTCTAGTCCAGCAGTACAGACCTCTCTAGTCCAGCAGTATAGACCTCTCTAGTCCAACAGTATATACCTCTCTAGTCCAGCAGTATAGACCTCTCTAGTCCAGCAGTACAGTATAGACCTCTCTAGTCCAGCAGTATAGACCTCTCTAGTCCAGCAGTACATACCTCTCTAGTCCAGCAATATAGACCTCTCTAGTCCAGCAGTATAGACCTCTCTAGCCCAGCAGTACAGACCTCTCTAGTCCAACAGTACAGACCTCTCTAGTCCAACAGTACAGACCTCTCTAGTCCAGCAGTACATACCTCTCTAGTCCAGCAGTACAGACCTCTCTATTCCTGCAGTATAGACCTCTCTAGTCCAGCAGTATAGACCTCTCTAGTCCAACAGTACAGTATAGACCTCTCTAGTCCAGCAGTATAGACCTCTCTAGTCCAGCAGTACAGACCTCTCTAGTCCAGCAGTATAGACCTCTCTAGTCCAGCAGTATAGACCTCTCTAGTCCAGCAGTATAGACCTCTCTAGTCCAGCAGTATAGACCTCTCTAGTCCAGCAGTATAGACCTCTCTAGTCCAGCAGTATAGACCTCTCTAGTCCAGCAGTATAGACCTCTCTAGTCCAACAGTACAGTACAGACCTCTCTAGTCCAGCAGTACAGACCTCTCTAGTCCAGCAGTACAGACCTCTCTAGTCCAGCAGTATAGACCTCTCTAGTCCAGCAGTATAGACCTCTCTAGTCCAACAGTACAGTATAGACCTCTCTAGTCCAGCAGTATAGACCTCTCTAGTCCAACAGTACAGACCTCTCTAGTCCAACAGTATAGACCTCTCTAGTCCAGCAGTATAGATCTCTCTAGTCCAGCAGTACAGACCTCTCTAGTCCAGCAGTACAGACTCTCTAGTCCAACAGTATAGACCTCTGTAGTCCAGCAGTATAGACCTACTCTAGTCCAGCAGTACAGACCTCTCTAGTCCAGCAGTACAGACCTCTCTAGTCCAGCAGTACAGACCTCTCTAGTCCAGCAGTACAGAACTCTCTAGTCTAACAGTATAGACCTCTCTAGTCCAGCAGTACAGACCTCTCAAGTCCAGCAGTACAGACCTCTATAGTCCAGCAGTACAGACCTCTCTAGTCCAATTGTATAGACCTCTCTAGTCCAGCAGTATAGACCTCTCTAGTCCAGCAGTACAGACCTCTCTAGTCCAGCAGTACAGTATACACCTCTCTAGTCCAGCAGTACAGTATAGAGCTCTCTAGTCCAGCAGTACAGACCTCTCTAGTCCAGCAGTACAGACCTCTCTAGTCCAGCAGTACAGACCTCTCTAGTCCAGCAGTACAGAACTCTCTAGTCTAACAGTATAGACCTCTCTAGTCCAGCAGTACAGACCTCTCAAGTCCAGCAGTACAGACCTCTATAGTCCAGCAGTACAGACCTCTCTAGTCCAATTGTATAGACCTCTCTAGTCCAGCAGTATAGACCTCTCTAGTCCAGCAGTACAGACCTCTCTAGTCCAGCAGTACAGTATACACCTCTCTAGTCCAGCAGTACAGTATAGACCTCTCTAGTCCAATTGTATAGAGCTCTCTAGTCCAGCAGTACAGACCTCTCTAGTCCAGCAGTACAGACCTCTCTAGTCCAGCAGTATAGACCTCTCTAGTCCAGCAGTATAGACCTCTCTAGTCCAACAGTATAGACCTCTCTAGTCCAACAGTACAGTATAGACCTCTCTAGTTCAGCAGTACAGACCTCTCTAGTCCAGCAGTACAGACCTCTCTAGTCCAGCAGTACAGTATAGACCTCTCTAGTCCAGCAGTATAGACCTCTCTAGTCCAGCAGTATAGACCTCTCTAGTCCAGCAGTATAGACCTCTCTAGTGCAGCAGAACAGTATAGACCTCTCTAGTCCAGTAGTATAGACCTTTCTAGTCCAGCAGTATATACCTCTCTAGTCCAGCAGAACAGTACAGACCTCTCTAGTCCAGCAGTATAGACCTCTCTAGTCCAACAGTATAGACCTCTCTAGTCCAACAGTACAGTATAGACCTATCTAGTCCAGCAGTACAGACCTCTCTAGTCCAGCAGTACAGACCTCTCTAGTCCAGCAGTACAGTATAGACCTCTCTAGTCCAGCAGTATAGACCTCTCTAGTCCAGCAGTATAGACCTCTCTAGTCCAGCAGAACAGTATAGACCTCTCTAGTCCAGCAGTATAGACCTCTCTATTCCAGCAGTATAGACCTCTCTAGTCCAGCAGAACAGTACAGACCGCTCTAGTCCAGCAGTATAGACCTCTCTAGTCCAACAGTATAGACATCTCTAGTCCAACAGTACAGTATAGACCTCTCTAGTCCAGCAGTATAGACCTCTCTAGTCCAGCAGTATAGACCTCTCTAGTCCAGCAGTATAGACCTCTCTAGTCCAGCAGTATAGACCTCTCTAGTCCAGCAGTATAGACCTCTCTAGTCCAGCAGTACAGACCTCTCTAGTCCAGCAGTATAGACCTCTCTAGTCCAACAGTATATACCTCTCTAGTCCAGCAGTATAGACCTCTCTAGTCCAGCAGTACAGTATAGACCTCTCTAGTCCAGCAGTATAGACCTCTCTAGTCCAGCAGTACATACCTCTCTAGTCCAGCAGTATAGACCTCTCTAGTCCAGCAGTATAGACCTCTCTAGCCCAGCAGTACAGACCTCTCTAGTCCAACAGTACAGACCTCTCTAGTCCAACAGTACAGACCTCTCTAGTCCAGCAGTACATACCTCTCTAGTCCAGCAGTACAGACCTCTCTAGTCCTGCAGTATAGACCTCTCTAGTCCAGCAGTATAGACCTCTCTAGTCCAACAGTACAGTATAGACCTCTCTAGTCCAGCAGTATAGACCTCTCTAGTCCAGCAGTACAGACCTCTCTAGTCCAGCAGTATAGACCTCTCTAGTCCAGCAGTATAGACCTCTCTAGTCCAGCAGTATAGACCTCTCTAGTCCAGCAGTATAGACCTCTCTAGTCCAGCAGTATAGACCTCTCTAGTCCAGCAGTATAGACCTCTCTAGTCCAGCAGTATAGACCTCTCTAGTCCAACAGTACAGTACAGACCTCTCTAGTCCAGCAGTACAGACCTCTCTAGTCCAGCAGTACAGACCTCTCTAGTCCAGCAGTATAGACCTCTCTAGTCCAGCAGTATAGACCTCTCTAGTCCAACAGTACAGTATAGACCTCTCTAGTCCAGCAGTATAGACCTCTCTAGTCCAACAGTACAGACCTCTCTAGTCCAACAGTATAGACCTCTCTAGTCCAGCAGTATAGATCTCTCTAGTCCAGCAGTACAGACCTCTCTAGTCCAGCAGTACAGACCTCTCTAGTCCAACAGTATAGACCTCTGTAGTCCAGCAGTATAGACCTACTCTAGTCCAGCAATACAGACCTCTCTAGTCCAGCAGTACAGACCTCTCTAGTCCAGCAGTACAGACCTCTCTAGTCCAGCAGTACAGAACTCTCTAGTCTAACAGTATAGACCTCTCTAGTCCAGCAGTACAGACCTCTCAAGTCCAGCAGTACAGACCTCTATAGTCCAGCAGTACAGACCTCTCTAGTCCAATTGTATAGACCTCTCTAGTCCAGCAGTATAGACCTCTCTAGTCCAGCAGTACAGACCTCTCTAGTCCAGCAGTACAGTATACACCTCTCTAGTCCAGCAGTACAGTATAGAGCTCTCTAGTCCAGCAGTACAGACCTCTCTAGTCCAGCAGTACAGACCTCTCTAGTCCAGCAGTACAGACCTCTCTAGTCCAGCAGTACAGAACTCTCTAGTCTAACAGTATAGACCTCTCTAGTCCAGCAGTACAGACCTCTCAAGTCCAGCAGTACAGACCTCTATAGTCCAGCAGTACAGACCTCTCTAGTCCAATTGTATAGACCTCTCTAGTCCAGCAGTATAGACCTCTCTAGTCCAGCAGTACAGACCTCTCTAGTCCAGCAGTACAGTATACACCTCTCTAGTCCAGCAGTACAGTATAGACCTCTCTAGTCCAATTGTATAGAGCTCTCTAGTCCAGCAGTACAGACCTCTCTAGTCCAGCAGTACAGACCTCTCTAGTCCAGCAGTATAGACCTCTCTAGTCCAGCAGTACAGACCTCTCTAATCCATCAGTGTAGACCTCTCTAGTCCAGCAGTACAGTATAGACCTCTCTAGTCCAGCAGTATAGACCTCTCTAGTCCAGCAGTATAGACCTCTCTAGTCCAACAGTACAGTATAGACCTCTCTAGTCCAGCAGTATAGACCTCTCTAGTCCAGCAGTATAGACCTCTCTAGTCCAGCAGTATAGACCTCTCTAGTCCAGCAGTATAGACCTCTCTAGTCCAGCAGTATAGACCTCTCTAGTCCAGCAGTATAGACCTCTCTAGTCCAACAGTACAGTACAGACCTCTCTAGTCCAGCAGTACAGACCTCTCTAGTCCAGCAGTATAGACCTCTCTAGTCCAACAGTATATACCTCTCTAGTCCAGCAGTATAGACCTCTCTAGTCCAGCAGTACAGTATAGACCTCTCTAGTCCAGCAGTATAGACCTCTCTAGTCCAGCAGTACATACCTCTCTAGTCCAGCAGTATAGACCTCTCTAGTCCAGCAGTATAGACCTCTCTAGCCCAGCAGTACAGACCTCTCTAGTCCAACAGTACAGACCTCTCTAGTCCAACAGTACAGACCTCTCTAGTCCAGCAGTATAGACCTCTCTAGTCCAACAGTATAGACCTCTCTAGTCCAACAGTACAGTATAGACCTCTCTAGTCCAGCAGTATAGACCTCTCTAGTCCAACAGTACTGACCTCTCTAGTCCAGCAGTATAGACCTCTCTAGTCCAGCAGTATAGACCTCTCTAGTCCAGCAGTACAGACCTCTCTAGTCCAGCAGTGCAGACCTCTCTAGTCCAGCAGTACAGTATAGACCTCTCTAGTCCAGCAGTACAGTATAGAGCTCTCTAGTCCAGCAGTACAGACCTCTCTAGTCCAGCAGTACAGACCTCTCTAGTCCAGCAGTATAGACCTCTCTAGTCCAGCAGTACAGACCTCTCTAGTCCAGCAGTGCAGACCTCTCTAGTCCAGCAGTACAGTATAGACCTCTCTAGTCCAGCAGTATAGACCTCTCTAGTCCAGCAGTATAGACCTCTCTAGTCCAGCAGTATAGACCTCTCTAGTCCAACAGTACAGACATCTCTAGTCCAGCAGTATAGACCTCTCTAGTCCAGCAGTATAGACCTCTCTAGTCCAGCAGTACAGACCTCTCTAGTCCAGCAGTACAGTACAGACCTCTCTAGTCCAGCAGTACAGACCTCTCTAGTCCAGCAGTACAGACCTCTCTAGTCCAGCAGTATAGACCTCTCTAGTTCAAAGTATAGACCTCTCTAGTCCAGCAGTATAGACCTCTCTAGTCCAGCAGTATAGACCTCTCTAGACCAGCAGTAAAGACCTCTCTAGTCCCGCAGTATAGACCTCTCTAGTCCAGCAGTACAGTACAGACCTCTCTAGTCCAACAGTATAGACCTCTCTAGTCCCGCAGTATAGACCTCTCTAGTCCAGCAGTACAGTACAGACCTCTCTAGTCCAGCAGTATAGACCTCTCTAGTCCAGCAGTACAGACCTCTCTAGTCCAACAGTATAGACCTCTCTAGTCCAACAGTATAGACCTCTCTAGTCCAGCAGTATAGACCTCTCTAGTCCAGCAGTATAGACCTCTCTAGTCCAGCAGTACAGTAGAGACCTCTCTAGTCCAGCAGTATAGACCTCTCTAGTCCAACAGTACAGTATAGACCTCTCTAGTCCAGCAGTATAGACCTCTCTAGTCCAACAGTACAGTATAGACCTCTCTAGTCCAGCAGTACAGAACTCTCTAGTCCAACAGTATAGACCTCTCTAGTCCAGCAGTACAGACCTCTCTAGTCCAGCAGTACAGACCTCTATAGTCCAGCAGTACAGACCTCTCTAGTCCAACAGTATAGACCTCTCTAGTCCAGCAGTATAGACCTCTCTAGTCCAGCAGTACAGACCTCTCTAGTCCAGCAGTACAGTATAGACCTCTCTAGTCCAGCAGTACAGTATAGAGCTCTCTAGTCTAGCAGTACAGACCTCTCTAGTCCAGCAGTACAGACCTCTCTAGTCCAGCAGTATAGACCTCTCTAGTCCAGCAGTACAGACCTCTCTAGTCCAGCAGTGCAGACCTCTCTAGTCCAGCAGTACAGTATAGACCTCTCTAGTCCAGCAGTATAGACCTCTCTAGTCCAGCAGTATAGACCTCTCTAGTCCAGCAGTATAGACCTCTCTAGTCCAACAGTACAGACATCTCTAGTCCAGCAGTATAGACCTCTCTAGTCCAGCAGTACAGTACAGACCTCTCTAGTCCAGCAGTACAGACCTCTCTAGTCCAGCAGTACAGACCTCTCTAGTCCAGCAGTATAGACCTCTCTAGTTCAACAGTATAGACCTCTCTAGTCCAGCAGTATAGACCTCTCTAGTCCAGCAGTATAGACCTCTCTAGTCCAGCAGTACAGACCTCTCTAGTCCCGCAGTATAGACCTTTCTAGTCCAGCAGTACAGTACAGACCTCTCTAGTCCAACAGTATAGACCTCTCTAGTCCCGCAGTATAGACCTCTCTAGTCCAGCAGTATAGACCTCTCTAGTCCAGCAGTACAGACCTCTCTAGTCCAACAGTATAGACCTCTCTAGTCCAACAGTATAGACCTCTCTAGTCCAGCAGTATAGACCTCTCTAGTCCAGCAGTATAGACCTCTCTAGTCCAGCAGTACAGTAGAGACCTCTCTAGTCCAGCAGTATAGACCTCTCTAGTCCAACAGTACAGTATATACCTCTCTAGTCCAGCAGTATAGACCTCTCTAGTCCAACAGTACAGTATAGACCTCTCTAGTCCAGCAGTATAGACCTCTCTAGTCCAACAGTATAGACCTCTCTAGTCCAGCAGTATAGACCTCTCTAGTCCAGCAGTATAGACCTGTCTAGTCCAACAGTATATACCTCTCTAGTCCAACAGTACAGTATAGACCTCTCTAGTCCAGCAGTATAGACCTCTCTAGTCCAGCAGTACAGTATAGACCTCTCTAGTCCAACAGTATAGACCTCTCTAGTCCAGCAGTATAGACCTCTCTAGTCCAGCAGTACAGTACAGACCTCTCTAGTCCAGCAGTATAGACCTCTCTAGTCCAACAGTACAGTATAGACCTCTCTAGTCCAGCAGTATAGACCTCTCTAGTCCAGCAGTATAGACCTCTCTAGTCCAGCAGTATAGACCTCTCTAGTCCAAAAGTACAGTATAGACCTCTCTAGTCCAGCAGTATAGACCTCTCTAGTCCAACAGTATAGACCTCTCTAGTCCAGCAGTATAGACCTCTCTAGTCCAGCAGTACAGACCTCTCTAGTCCAGCAGTACAGACCTCTCTAGTCCAAAAGTATAGACTTCTCTAGTCCAGCAGTATAGACCTCTCTAGTCCAGCAGTACAGACCTCTCTAGACAAGCAGTACAGACCTCTCTAGTCCAGCAGTACAGACCTCTCTAGTCCAGCAGTACAGAACTCTCTAGTCCAACAGTATAGACCTCTCTAGTCCAGCAGTACATACCTCTCTAGTCCAGCAGTACAGACCTCTATAGTCCAGCAGTACAGACCTCTCTAGTCCAACAGTATAGACCTCTCTAGTCCAGCAGTATAGACCTCTCTAGTCCAGCAGTACAGACCTCTCTAGTCCAGTAGTACAGTATAGACCTCTCTAGTCCAGCAGTACAGTATAGAGCTCTCTAGTCCAGCAGTACAGACCTCTCTAGTCCAGCAGTACAGACCTCTCTAGTCCAGCAGTATAGACCTCTCTAGTCCAGCAGTACAGACCTCTCTAGTCCAGCAGTGCAGACCTCTCTAGTCCAGCAGTACAGTGTAGACCTCTCTAGTCCAGCAGTATAGACCTCTCTAGTCCAGCAGTATAGACCTCTCTAGTCCAACTGTACAGTATAGACCTCTCTAGTCCAGCAGTATAGACCTCTCTAGTCCAGCAGTATAGACCTCTCTAGTCCAACAGTACAGTATAGACCTCTCTAGTCCAGCAGTATAGACCTCTCTAGTCCAACAGTACAGACCTCTCTAGTCCAACAGTATAGACCTCTCTAGTCCAGCAGTATAGACCTCTCTAGTCCAGCTGTACAGACCTCTCTAGTCCAGCAGTACAGACCTCTCTAGTCCAAAAGTATAGACCTCTCTAGTCCAGCAGTATAGACCTCTCTAGTCCAGCAGTACAGACCTCTCTAGTCAAGCAGTACAGACCTCTCTAGTCCAGCAGTACAGACCTCTCTAGTCCAGCAGTACAGAACTCTCTAGTCCAACAGTATAGACCTCTCTAGTCCAGCAGTACAGACCTCTCTAGTCCAGCAGTACAGACCTCTATAGTCCAGCAGTACAGACCTCTCTAGTCCAACAGTATAGACCTCTCTAGTCCAACAGTATAGACCTCTCTAGTCCAGCAGTATAGACCTCTCTAGTCCAGCAGTACAGACCTCTCTAGTCCAGTAGTACAGTATAGACCTCTCTAGTCCAGCAGTACAGTATAGAGCTCTCTAGTCCAGCAGTACAGACCTTTCTAGTCCAGCAGTACAGACCTCTCTAGTCCAGCAGTATAGACCTCTCTAGTCCAGCAGTACAGACCTCTCTAGTCCAGCAGTGTAGACCTCTCTAGTCCAGCAGTACAGTGTAGACCTCTCTAGTCCAGCAGTATAGACCTCTCTAGTCCAGCAGTATAGACCTCTCTAGTCCAGCAGTATAGACATCTCTAGTCTAGCAGTATAGACCTCTCTAGTCCAGCAGTACAGTACAGACCTCTCTAGTCCAGCAGTACAGACCTCTCTAGTCCAGCAGTACAGACCTCTCTAGTCCAGCAGTATAGACCTCTCTAGTTCAACAGTATAGACCTCTCTAGTCCAGCAGTATAGACCTCTCTAGTCCAGCAGTATAGACCTCTCTAGTCCAGCAGTACAGACCTCTTAGTCCGAGCAGTATAGACCTCTCTAGTTCAGCTAGTACAGTACAGACCTCTCTAGTCCAGCAGTACAGACCTCTCTAGTCCAGCAGTACAGACCTCTTCTAGTCCAGCAGTATAGACCTCTCTAGTTCAACAGTATAGACCTCTCTAGTCCAGCAGTATAGACCTCTCTAGTCCAGCAGTATAGACCTCTCTAGTCCAGCAGTACAGACCTCTCTAGTCCCGCAGTATAGACCTCTCTAGTTCAACAGTATAGACCTCTCTAGTCCAGCAGTATAGACCTCTCTAGTCCAGCAGTATAGACCTCTCTAGTCCAGCAGTACAGACCTCTCTAGTCCCGCAGTATAGACCTTTCTAGTCCAGCAGTACAGTATAGACCTCTCTAGTCCAACAGTATAGACCTCTCTAGTCCCGCAGTATAGACCTCTCTAGTCCAGCAGTACAGTACAGACCTCTCTAGTCCAGCAGTATAGACCTCTCTAGTCCAGCAGTACAGACCTCTCTAGTCCAACAGTATAGACCTCTCTAGTCCAACAGTATAGACCTCTCTAGTCCAACAGTATAGACCTCTCTAGTCCAGCAGTATAGACCTCTCTAGTCCAGCAGTACAGTAGAGACCTCTCTAGTCCAGCAGTATAGACCTCTCTAGTCCAGCAGTACAGTATAGACTCTCTAGTCCAGCAGTATAGACTCCTCTCTAGTCCAACAGTACAGTATAGACCTCTCTAGTCCAGCAGTATAGACCTCTCTAGTCCAACAGTATAGACCTCTCTAGTCCAGCAGTATAGACCTCTCTAGTCCAGCAGTATAGACCTCTCTAGTCCAACAGTATATACCTCTCTAGTCCAACAGTACAGTATATACCTCTCTAGTCCAGCAGTATAGACCTCTCTAGTCCAACAGTATAGACCTCTCTAGTCCAGCAGTATAGACCTCTCTAGTCCAGCTGTACAGACCTCTCTAGTCCAGCAGTACAGACCTCTCTAGTCCAAAAGTATAGACCTCTCTAGTCCAGCAGTATAGACCTCTCTAGTCCAGCAGTACAGACCTCTCTAGTCCAGCAGTACAGACCTCTCTAGTCCAGCAGTACAGACCTCTCTAGTCCAGCAGTACAGAACTCTCTAGTCCAACAGTATAGACCTCTCTAGTCCAGCAGTACAGACCTCTCTAGTCCAGCAGTACAGACCTCTATAGTCCAGCAGTACAGACCTCTCTAGTCCAACAGTATAGACCTCTCTAGTCCAGCAGTATAGACCTCTCTAGTCCAGCAGTACAGACCTCTAGTCCAGTAGTACAGTATAGACCTCTCTAGTCCAGCAGTACAGTATAGAGCTCTCTAGTCCAGCAGTACAGACCTTTCTAGTCCAGCAGTACAGACCTCTCTAGTCCAGCAGTACAGACCTCTATAGTCCAGCAGTACAGACCTCTCTAGTCCAACAGTATAGACCTCTCTAGTCCAGCAGTATAGACCTCTCTAGTCCAGCAGTACAGACCTCTCTAGTCCAGTAGTACAGTATAGACCTCTCTAGTCCAGCAGTACAGTATAGAGCTCTCTAGTCCAGCAGTACAGACCTTTCTAGTCCAGCAGTACAGACCTCTCTAGTCCAGCAGTATAGACCTCTCTAGTCCAGCAGTACAGACCTCTCTAGTCCAGCAGTGTAGACCTCTCTAGTCCAGCAGTACAGTGTAGACCTCTCTAGTCCAGCAGTATAGACATCTCTAGTCCAGCAGTATAGACCTCTTAGTCCAGCAGTATAGACATCTCTAGTCTAGCAGTATAGACCTCTCTAGTCCAGCAGTACAGTACAGACCTCTCTAGTCCAGCAGTACAGACCTCTCTAGTCCAGCAGTACAGACCTCTCTAGTCCAGCAGTATAGACCTCTCTAGTTCAACAGTATAGACCTCTCTAGTCCAGCAGTATAGACCTCTCTAGTCCAGCAGTATAGACCTCTCTAGTCCAGCAGTACAGACCTCTCTAGTCCCGCAGTATAGACCTCTCTAGTTCAGCAGTACAGTACAGACCTCTCTAGTCCAACAGTATAGACCTCTCTAGTCCCGCAGTATAGACCTCTCTAGTCCAGCAGTACAGTACAGACCTCTCTAGTCCAGCAGTATAGACCTCTCTAGTCCAGCAGTACAGACCTCTCTAGTCCAACAGTATAGACCTCTCTAGTCCAACAGTATAGACCTCTCTAGTCCAACAGTATAGACCTCTCTAGTCCAGCAGTATAGACCTCTCTAGTCCAGCAGTACAGTAGAGACCTCTCTAGTCCAGCAGTATAGACCTCTCTAGTCCAACAGTACAGTATAGACCTCTCTAGTCCAGCAGTATAGACCTCTCTAGTCACAGACAGTATAGACCTCTCTAGTCCAGCAGTATAGACCTCTCTAGTCCAACAGTATAGACCTCTCTAGTCCAGCAGTATAGACCTCTCTAGTCCAGCAGTATAGACCTCTCTAGTCCAACAGTATATACCTCTCTAGTCCAACAGTACAGTATATACCTCTCTAGTCCAGCAGTATAGACCTCTCTAGTCCAGCAGTACAGTATAGACCTCTCTAGTCCAACAGTATAGACCTCTCTAGTCCAGCAGTATAGACCTCTCTAGTCCAGCAGTACAGTACAGAGCTCTCTAGTCCAGCAGTATAGACCTCTCTAGTCCAACAGTACAGTATAGACCTCTCTAGTCCAGCAGTATAGACCTCTCTAGTCCAGCAGTATAGACCTCTCTAGTCCAACAGTACAGTATATACCTCTCTAGTCCAGCAGTATAGACATCTCTAGTCCAACAGTATAGACCTCTCTAGTCCAGCAGTATAGACCTCTCTAGTCCAGCAGTATAGACCTCTCTAGTCCAGCAGTACAGTATAGACCTCTCTAGTCCAGCAGAACAGTATAGACCTCTCTAGTCCAGCAGTATAGACCTCTCTAGTCCAGCAGTACAGACCTCTCTAGTCCAGCAGTATAGACCTCTCTAGTCCAGCAGTATAAACCTCTCTAGTCCAGCAGTACAGACCTCTCTAGTCCAACAGTATAGACCTCTCTAGTCCAACAGTACAGTATAGACCTCTCTAGTCCAGCAGTATAGACCTCTCTAGTCCAACAATACAGTATAGACCTTTCTAGTCCAGCAGTATAGACCTCTCTAGTCCAACAGTTCAGACCTCTCTAGTCCAGCAGTACAGACCTCTCTAGTCCAGCAGTATAGACCTCTCTAGTCCAGCAGTATAGACCTCTCTAGTCCAGCAGTATAGACCTCTCTAGTCCAACAGTACAGTATAGACCTCTCTAGTCCAGCAGTATAGACCTCTCTAGTCCAACAGTACAGACCTCTCTAGTCCAGCAGTATAGACCTCTCTAGTCCAGCAGTATAGACCTCTCTAGTCCAACAGTTCAGACCTCTCTAGTCCAGCAGTACAGACCTCTCTAGTCCAGCAGTATAGACCTCTCTAGTCCAGCAGTACAGACCTCTCTAGTCCAGCAGTATAGACCTCTCTAGTCCAACAGTATAGACATCTCTAGTCCAGCAGTACAGTACAGACCTCTCTAGTCCATTAGTACAGACCTCTCTAGTCCAGCAGTACAGACCTCTCTAGTCCAGCAGTATAGACCTCTCTAGTCCAACAGTATAGACCTCTCTAGTCCAGCAGTATAGACCTCTCTAGTCCAGCAGTATAGACCTCTCTAGTCCAGCAGTACAGACCTCTCTAGTCCAGCAGTATAGACCTCTATAGTCCAGCAATACAGTACAGACCTCTCTAGTCCAGCAGTATAGACCTCTCTAGTCCAACAGTATAGACCTCTCTAGTCCAGCAGTACAGACCTCTCTAGTCCAGCAGTATAGACCTCTCTAGTCCAACAGTACAGTATAGACCTCTCTAGTCCAGCAGTATAGATCTCTCTAGTCCAACAGTACAGACCTCTCTAGTCCAGCAGTATAGACCTCTCTAGTCCAGCAGTACAGACCTCTCTAGTCCAGCAGTACAGACCTCTCTAGTCCAGCAGTATAGACCTCTCTAGTCCAACAGTATAGACCTCTCTAGTCCAGCAGTATAGACCTCTCTAGTCCAGCAGTATAGACCTCTCTAGTCCAGCAGTACAGTACAGACCTCTCTAGTCCAACAGTATAGACCTCTCTAGTCCAACAGTATAGACCTCTCTAGTCCAACAGTATAGACCTCTCTAGTCCAGCAATATAGACCTCTCTAGTCCAGCAGTACAGTACAGACCTCTCTAGTCCAGCAGTACAGACCTCTCTAGTCCAGCAGTATAGACCTCTCTAGTCCAGCAGTATAGACCTCTCTAGTCCAACAGTATAGACCTCTCTAGTCCAGCAGTACAGACCTCTCTAGTCCAGCAGTATAGACCTCTCTAGTCCAGCAGTACAGTACAGACCTCTCTAGTCCAACAGTAAAGACCTCTCTAGTCCAACAGTATAGACCTCTCTAGTCCAACAGTATAGACGTCTCTAGTCCAGCAGTACAGACCTCTCTGGTCCAGCAGTACAGTATAGACCTCTCTAGTCCAGCAGTATAGACCTCTCTAGTCCAGCAGTACAGACCTCTCTAGTCCAGCAGTATAGACCTCTCTAGTCCAGCAGTACAGTATATACCTCTCTAGTCAAGCAGTATAGACCTCTCTAGTCCAGCAGAACAGACCTCTCTAGTCCAACAGTATAGACCTCTCTAGTCCAGCAGTACAGACCTCTCTAGTCCAACAGTATAGACCTTTCTAGTCCAGCAGTACAGACCTCTCTAGTCCAACAGTATAGACCTCTCTAGTCCAGCAGTATAGACCTCTCTAGTCCAGCAGTACAGTAGAGACCTCTCTAGTCCAGCAGTATAGACCTCTCTAGTCCAACAGTACAGTATAGACCTCTCTAGTCCAGCAGTATAGACCTCTCTAGTCCAACAGTACAGTATAGACCTCTCTAGTCCAGCAGTATAGACCTCTCTAGTCCAACAGTATAGACCTCTCTAGTCCAGCAGTATAGACCTCTCTAGTCCAGCAGTATAGACCTCTCTAGTCCAACAGTATATACCTCTCTAGTCCAACAGTACATTATAGACCCCTCTAGTCCAGCAGTATAGACCTCTCTAGTCCAGCAGTACAGTATAGACCTCTCTAGTCCAACAGTATAGACCTCTCTAGTCCAGCAGTATAGACCTCTCTAGTCCAGCAGTACAGTACAGAGCTCTCTAGTCCAGCAGTATAGACCTCTCTAGTCCAACAGTACAGTATAGACCTCTCTAGTCCAGCAGTATAGACCTCTCTAGTCCAGCAGTATAGACCTCTCTAGTCCAACTGTACAGTATAGACCTCTCTAGTCCAGCAGTATAGACCTCTCTAGTCCAACAGTACAGTATATACCTCTCTAGTCCAGCAGTATAGACATCTCTAGTCCAACAGTATAGACCTCTCTAGTCCAGCAGTATAGACCTCTCTAGTCCAGCAGTATAGACCTCTCTAGTCCAGCAGTACAGTATAGACCTCTCTAGTCCAGCAGAACAGTATAGACCTCTCTAGTCCAGCAGTATAGACCTCTCTAGTCCAGCAGTACAGACCTCTCTAGTCCAGCAGTATAGACCTCTCTAGTCCAGCAGTATAAACCTCTCTAGTCCAGCAGTACAGACCTCTCTAGTCCAACAGTATAGACCTCTCTAGTCCAACAGTACAGTATAGACCTCTCTAGTCCAGCAGTATAGACCTCTCTAGTCCAACAATACAGTATAGACCTTTCTAGTCCAGCAGTATAGACCTCTCTAGTCCAACAGTTCAGACCTCTCTAGTCCAGCAGTACAGACCTCTCTAGTCCAGCAGTATAGACCTCTCTAGTCCAGCAGTATAGACCTCTCTAGTCCAGCAGTATAGACCTCTCTAGTCCAACAGTACAGTATAGACCTCTCTAGTCCAGCAGTATAGACCTCTCTAGTCCAACAGTTCAGACCTCTCTAGTCCAACAGTTCAGACCTCTCTAGTCCAGCAGTACAGACCTCTCTAGTCCAGCAGTATAGACCTCTCTAGTCCAGCAGTACAGACCTCTCTAGTCCAGCAGTATATACCTCTCTAGTCCAACAGTATAGACATCTCTAGTCCAGCAGTACAGTACAGACCTCTCTAGTCCATTAGTACAGACCTCTCTAGTTCAGCAGTACAGACCTCTCTAGTCCAGCAGTATAGACCTCTCTAGTCCAACAGTATAGACCTCTCTAGTCCAGCAGTATAGACCTTTCTAGTCCAGCAGTATAGACCTCTCTAGTCCAGCAGTACAGACCTCTCTAGTCCAGCAGTATAGACCTCTATAGTCCAGCAGTACAGTACAGACCTCTCTAGTCCAGCAGTATAGACCTCTCTAGTCCAACAGTATAGACCTCTCTAGTCCAGCAGTACAGACCTCTCTAGTCCAGCAGTATAGACCTCTCTAGTCCAACAGTACAGTATAGACCTCTCTAGTCCAGCAGTACAGTACAGACCTCTCTAGTCCAACAGTAAAGACCTCTCTAGTCCAACAGTATAGACCTCTCTAGTCCAACAGTATAGACCTCTCTAGTCCAGCAGTATAGACCTCTCTAGTCCAGCAGTACAGTACAGACCTCTCTAGTCCAACAGTATAGATCTCTCTAGTCCAACAGTATAGACCTCTCTAGTCCAGCAGTATAGACCTCTCTAGTCCAGCAGTATAGACCTCTCTAGTCCAACAGTACAGACCTCTCTAGTCCAGCAGTACAGTATAGACCTCTCTAGTCCAGCAGTATAGACCTCTCTAGTCCAGCAGTACAGACCTCTCTAATCCAGCAGTATAGACCTCTAGTCCAGCAGTACAGTATATACCTCTCTAGTCAAGCAGTATAGACCTCTCTTAGTCCAGCAGTACAGACCTCTCTAGTCCAACAGTAAAGTCCTCTCTAGTCCAGCAGTACAGACCTCTCTAGTCCAACAGTATAGACCTCTCTAGTCCAGCAGTACAGACCTCTCTAGTCCAACAGTATAGACCTCTCTAGTCCAGCAGTATAGACCTCTCTAGTCCAGCAGTAAAGTACAGACCTCTCTAGTCATACAGTACAGACCTCTCTAGTCCAGCAGTACAGACCTCTCTAGTCCAGCAGTATAGACCTCTCTAGTCCAGCAGTACAGACCTCTCTAGTCCAGCAGTACAGACCTCTCTAGTCCAACAGTATAGACCTCTCTAGTCCAGCAGTACAGACCTCTCTAGTCCAGCAGTACCGACCTCTCTAGTCCAGCAGTACAGTACAGACCTCTCTAGTCCAGCAGTATAGACCTCTCTAGTCCAGCAGTATAGACCTCTCTAGTCCAGCAGTACAGACCTCTCTAGTCCAGCAGTACAGACCTCTCTAGTCCAACAGTATAGACCTCTCTAGTCCAGCAGTACAGTACAGACCTCTCTAGTCCAGCAGTATAGACCTCTCTAGTCCAGCAGTATAGACCTCTCTAGTCCAGCAGTATAGACCTCTCTAGTCCAACAGTATAGACCTCTCTAGTCCAGAAGTACAGACCTCTCTAGTCCAGCAGTATAGACCTCTCTAGTCCAACAGTACAGTATAGACCTCTCTAGTCCAGCAGTATAGATCTCTCTAGTCCAACAGTACAGACCTCTCTAGTCCAGCAGTATAGACCTCTCTAGTCCAGCAGTACAGACCTCTCTAGTCCAGCAGTACAGACCTCTCTAGTCCAGCAGTATAGACCTCTCTAGTCCAACAGTATAGACCTCTCTAGTCCAGCAGTATAGACCTCTAGTCCAGCAGTATAGACCTCTCTCAGTCCAGCAGTACAGTACAGACCTCTCTAGTCCAACAGTATAGACCTCTCTAGTCCAACAGTATAGACCTCTCTAGTCCAACAGTATAGACCTCTCTAGTCCAGCAATATAGACCTCTCTAGTCCAGCAGTACAGTACAGACCTCTCTAGTCCAGCAGTACAGACCTCTCTAGTCCAGCAGTATAGACCTCTCTAGTCCAGCAGTATAGACCTCTCTAGTCCAACAGTATAGACCTCTCTAGTCCAGCAGTACAGCCCTCTCTAGTCCAGCAGTTAAGACCTCTCTAGTCCAGCAGTACATTACAGACCTCTCTAGTCCAACAGTATAGACCTCTCTAGTCCAACAGTATAGACCTCTCTAGTCCAGCAGTACAGACCTCTCTAGTCCAACAGTAGAGACCTCTCTAGTCCAGCAGTACAGACCTATCTAGTCCAGCAGTATAGACCTCTCTAGTCCAGCAGTACAGACCTCTCTAGTCCAGCAGTACAGACCTCTCTAGTCCAACAGTATAGACCTCCCTAGTCCAGCAGTACAGACCTCTCTAGTCCAGCAGTACCGACCTCTCTAGTCCAGCAGTACAGTACAGACCACTCTAGTCCAGCAGTATAGACCTCTCTAGTCCAGCAGTATAGACCTCTCTAGTCCAGCAGTACAGACCTCTCTAGTCCAGCAGACAGACCTCTCTAGTCCAAAAGTACAGACCTCTCTAGTCCAACAGTATAGACCTCCCTAGTCCAGCAGTACAGACCTCTCTAGTCCAGCAGTACCGACCTCTCTAGTCCAGCAGTACAGTACAGACCTCTCTAGTCCAGCAGTATAGACTTCTCTAGTCCAACAGTACAGTATATACCTCTCTAGTCCAGCAGTATAGACATCTCTAGTCCAACAGTATAGACCTCTCTAGTCCAGCAGTATAGACCTCTCTAGTCCAGCAGTATAGACCTCTCTAGTCCAGCAGTACAGTATAGACCTCTCTAGTCCAGCAGAACAGTATAGACCTCTCTAGTCCAGCAGTATAGACCTCTCTAGTCCAGCAGTACAGACCTCTCTAGTCCAGCAGTATAGACCTCTCTAGTCCAGCAGTATAAACCTCTCTAGTCCAGCAGTACAGACCTCTCTAGTCCAACAGTATAGACCTCTCTAGTCCAACAGTACAGTATAGACCTCTCTAGTCCAGCAGTATAGACCTCTCTAGTCCAACAATACAGTATAGACCTTCTAGTCCAGCAGTATAGACCTCTCTAGTCCAACAGTTCAGACCTCTCTAGTCCAGCAGTACAGACCTCTCTAGTCCAGCAGTATAGACCTCTCTAGTCCAGCAGTATAGACCTCTCTAGTCCAGCAGTATAGACCTCTCTAGTCCAACAGTACAGTATAGACCTCTCTAGTCCAGCAGTATAGACCTCTCTAGTCCAACAGTACAGACCTCTCTAGTCCAGCAGTATAGACCTCTCTAGTCCAGCAGTATAAACCTCTCTAGTCCAACAGTTCAGACCTCTCTAGTCCAGCAGTACAGACCTCTCTAGTCCAGCAGTATAGACCTCTCTAGTCCAGCAGTACAGACCTCTCTAGTCCAGCAGTATAGACCTCTCTAGTCCAACAGTATAGACATCTCTAGTCCAGCAGTACAGTACAGACCTCTCTAGTCCATTAGTACAGACCTCTCTAGTCCAGCAGTACAGACCTCTCTAGTCCAGCAGTATAGACCTCTCTAGTCCAACAGTATAGACCTCTCTAGTCCAGCAGTATAGACCTCTCTAGTCCAGCAGTATAGACCTCTCTAGTCCAGCAGTACAGACCTCTCTAGTCCAGCAGTATAGACCTCTATAGTCCAGCAATACAGTACAGACCTCTCTAGTCCAGCAGTATAGACCTCTCTAGTCCAACAGTATAGACCTCTCTAGTCCAGCAGTACAGACCTCTCTAGTCCAGCAGTATAGACCTCTCTAGTCCAACAGTACAGTTTAGACCTCTCTAGTCCAGCAGTATAGATCTCTCTAGTCCAACAGTACAGACCTCTCTAGTCCAGCAGTATAGACCTCTCTAGTCCAGCAGTACAGACTCTCTAGTCCAGCAGTACAGACCTCTCTAGTCCAGCAGTATAGACCTCTCTAGTCCAACAGTATAGACCTCTCTAGTCCAGCAGTATAGACCTCTCTAGTCCAGCAGTATAGACCTCTCTAGTCCAGCAGTACAGTACAGACCTCTCTAGTCCAACAGTATAGACCTCTCTAGTCCAACAGTATAGACCTCTCTAGTCCAACAGTATAGACCTCTCTAGTCCAGCAATATAGACCTCTCTAGTCCAGCAGTACAGTACAGACCTCTCTCTAGTCCAGCAGTACAGACCTCTCTAGTCCAGCAGTATAGACCTCTCTAGTCCAGCAGTATAGACCTCTCTAGTCCAACAGTATAGACCTCTCTAGTCCAGCAGTACAGACCTCTCTAGTCCAGCAGTATAGACCTCTCTAGTCCAGCAGTACAGTACAGACCTCTCTAGTCCAACAGTAAAGACCTCTCTAGTCCAACAGTATAGACCTCTCTAGTCCAACAGTATAGACCCTCTAGTCCAGCAGTATAGACCTCTCTAGTCCAGCAGTACAGTACAGACCTCTCTAGTCCAACAGTATAGATCTTTCTAGTCCAACAGTATAGACCTCTCTAGTCCAGCAGTATAGACCTCTCTAGTCCAGCAGTATAGACGTCTCTAGTCCAGCAGTACAGACCTCTCTAGTCCAGCAGTACAGTATAGACCTCTCTAGTCCAGCAGTATAGACCTCTCTAGTCCAGCAGTACAGACCTCTCTAGTCCAGCAGTATAGACCTCTCTAGTCCAGCAGTACAGACCTCTCTAGTCCAACAGTATAGACCTCTCTAGTCCAGCAGTACAGACCTCTCTAGTCCAACAGTATAGACCTTTCTAGTCCAGAAGTACAGACCTCTCTAGTCCAACAGTATAGACCTCTCTAGTCCAGCAGTATAGACCTCTCTAGTCCAGCAGTACAGTAGAGACCTCTCTAGTCCAGCAGTATAGACCTCTCTAGTCCAACAGTACAGTATAGACCTCTCTAGTCCAGCAGTATAGACCTCTCTAGTCCAACAGTACAGTATAGACCTCTCTAGTCCAGCAGTATAGACCTCTCTAGTCCAACAGTATAGACCTCTCTAGTCCAGCAGTATAGACCTCTCTAGTCCAGCAGTATAGACCTCTCTAGTCCAACAGTATATACCTCTCTAGTCCAACAGTACAGTATAGACCCCTCTAGTCCAGCAGTATAGACCTCTCTAGTCCAGCAGTACAGTATAGACATCTCTAGTCCAACAGTATAGACCTCTCTAGTCCAGCAGTATAGACCTCTCTAGTCCAGCAGTACAGTACAGAGCTCTCTAGTCCAGCAGTATAGACCTCTCTAGTCCAACAGTACAGTATAGACCTCTCTAGTCCAGCAGTATAGACCTCTCTAGTCCAGCAGTATAGACCTCTCTAGTCCAACTGTACAGTATGGACCTCTCTAGTCCAGCAGTATAGACCTCTCTAGTCCAACAGTACAGTATATACCTCTCTAGTCCAGCAGTATAGACATCTCTAGTCCAACAGTATAGACCTCTCTAGTCCAGCAGTATAGACCTCTCTAGTCCAGCAGTATAGACCTCTCTAGTCCAGCAGTACAGTATAGACCTCTCTAGTCCAGCAGAACAGCATAGACCTCTCTAGTCCAGCAGTATAGACCTCTCTAGTCCAGCAGTACAGACCTCTCTAGTCCAGCAGTATAGACCTCTCTAGTCCAGCAGTATAAACCTCTCTAGTCCAGCAGTACAGACCTCTCTAGTCCAACAGTATAGACCTCTCTAGTCCAACAGTACAGTATAGACCTCTCTAGTCCAGCAGTATAGACCTCTCTAGTCCAACAATACAGTATAGACCTTTCTAGTCCAGCAGTATAGACCTCTCTAGTCCAACAGTTCAGACCTCTCTAGTCCAGCAGTACAGACCTCTCTAGTCCAGCAGTATAGACCTCTCTAGTCCAGCAGTATAGACCTCTCTAGTCCAGCAGTATAGACCTCTCTAGTCCAACAGTACAGTATAGACCTCTCTAGTCCAGCAGTATAGACCTCTCTAGTCCAACAGTTCAGACCTCTCTAGTCCAACAGTTCAGACCTCTCTAGTCCAGCAGTACAGACCTCTCTAGTCCAGCAGTATAGACCTCTCTAGTCCAGCAGTACAGACCTCTCTAGTCCAGCAGTATATACCTCTCTAGTCCAACAGTATAGACATCTCTAGTCCAGCAGTACAGTACAGACCTCTCTAGTCCATTAGTACAGACCTCTCTAGTTCAGCAGTACAGACCTCTCTAGTCCAGCAGTATAGACCTCTCTAGTCCAACAGTATAGACCTCTCTAGTCCAGCAGTATAGACCTTTCTAGTCCAGCAGTATAGACCTCTCTAGTCCAGCAGTACAGACCTCTCTAGTCCAGCAGTATAGACCTCTATAGTCCAGCAGTACAGTACAGACCTCTCTAGTCCAGCAGTATAGACCTCTCTAGTCCAACAGTATAGACCTCTCTAGTCCAGCAGTACAGAACTCTCTAGTCCAGCAGTATAGACCTCTCTAGTCCAACAGTACAGTATAGACCTCTCTAGTCCAGCAGTATAGATCTCTCTAGTCCAACAGTACAGACCTCTCTAGTCCAGCAGTATAGACCTCTCTAGTCCAGCAGTACAGACCTCTCTAGTCCAGCAGTACAGACCTCTCTAGTCCAGCAGTATAGACCTCTCTAGTCCAGCAGTATAGACCTCTCTAGTCCAGCAGTATAGACCTCTCTAGTCCAGCAGTACAGTACAGACCTCTCTAGTCCAACAGTATAGACCTCTCTAGTCCAACAGTATAGACCTCTCTAGTCCAACAGTATAGACCTCTCTAGTCCAGCAATATAGACCTCTCTAGTCCAGCAGTACAGTACAGACCTCTCTAGTCCAGCAGTACAGACCTCTCTAGTCCAGCAGTATAGACCTCTCTAGTCCAGCAGTATAGACCTCTCTAGTCCAACAGTATAGACCTCTCTAGTCCAGCAGTACAGACCTCTTTAGTCCAGCAGTATAGACCTCTCTAGTCCAGCAGTACAGTACAGACCTCTCTAGTCCAACAGTAAAGACCTCTCTAGTCCAACAGTATAGACCTCTCTAGTCCAACAGTATAGACCTCTCTAGTCCAGCAGTATAGACCTCTCTAGTCCAGCAGTACAGTACAGACCTCTCTAGTCCAACAGTATAGATCTCTCTAGTCCAACAGTATAGACCTCTCTAGTCCAGCAGTATAGACCTCTCTAGTCCAGCAGTATAGACCTCTCTAGTCCAACAGTACAGACCTCTCTAGTCCAGCAGTACAGTATAGACCTCTCTAGTCCAGCAGTATAGACCTCTCTAGTCCAGCAGTACAGACCTCTCTAATCCAGCAGTATAGACCTCTCTAGTCCAGCAGTACAGTATATACCTCTCTAGTCAAGCAGTATAGACCTCTCTAGTCCAGCAGTACAGACCTCTCTAGTCCAACAGTAAAGTCCTCTCTAGTCCAGCAGTACAGACCTCTCTAGTCCAACAGTATAGACCTCTCTAGTCCAGCAGTACAGACCTCTCTAGTCCAACAGTATAGACCTCTCTAGTCCAGCAGTATAGACCTCTCTAGTCCAGCAGTAAAGTACAGACCTCTCTAGTCATACAGTACAGACCTCTCTAGTCCAGCAGTACAGACCTCTCTAGTCCAGCAGTATAGACCTCTCTAGTCCAGCAGTACAGACCCTCTCTAGTCCAGCAGTACAGACCTCTCTAGTCCAACAGTATAGACCTCTCTAGTCCAGCAGTACAGACCTCTCTAGTCCAGCAGTACCGACCTCTCTAGTCCAGCAGTACAGTACAGACCTCTCTAGTCCAGCAGTATAGACCTCTCTAGTCCAGCAGTATAGACCTCTCTAGTCCAGCAGTACAGACCTCTCTAGTCCAGCAGTACAGACCTCTCTAGTCCAACAGTATAGACCTCTCTAGTCCAGCAGTACAGTACAGACCTCTCTAGTCCAGCAGTATAGACCTCTCTAGTCCAGCAGTATAGACCTCTCTAGTCCAGCAGTATAGACCTCTCTAGTCCAACAGTATAGACCTCTCTAGTCCAGAAGTACAGACCTCTCTAGTCCAGCAGTATAGACCTCTCTAGTCCAACAGTACAGTATAGACCTCTCTAGTCCAGCAGTATAGATCTCTCTAGTCCAACAGTACAGACCTCTCTAGTCCAGCAGTATAGACCTCTCTAGTCCAGCAGTACAGACCTCTCTAGTCCAGCAGTACAGACCTCTCTAGTCCAGCAGTATAGACCTCTCTAGTCCAACAGTATAGACCTCTCTAGTCCAGCAGTATATACCTCTCTAGTCCAGCAGTATAGACCTCTCTAGTCCAGCAGTACAGTACAGACCTCTCTAGTCCAACAGTATAGACCTCTCTAGTCCAACAGTATAGACCTCTCTAGTCCAACAGTATAGACCTCTCTAGTCCAGCAATATAGACCTCTCTAGTCCAGCAGTACAGTACAGACCTCTCTAGTCCAGCAGTACAGACCTCTCTAGTCCAGCAGTATAGACCTCTCTAGTCCAGCAGTATAGACCTCTCTAGTCCAACAGTATAGACCTCTCTAGTCCAACAGTATAGACCTCTCTAGTCCAGCAGTACAGACCTCTCTAGTCCAACAGTAGAGACCTCTCTAGTCCAGCAGTACAGACCTATGTAGTCCAGCAGTATAGACCTCTCTAGTCCAGCAGTACAGACCTCTCTAGTCCAGCAGTACAGACCTCTCTAGTCCAGCAGTATAGACCTCTCTAGTCCAACAGTATAGACCTCTCTAGTCCAGCAGTATAGACCTCTCTAGTCCAGCAGTATAGACCTCTCTAGTCCAGCAGTACAGTACAGACCTCTCTAGTCCAACAGTATAGACCTCTCTAGTCCAACAGTATAGACCTCTCTAGTCCAACAGTATAGACCTCTCTAGTCCAGCAATATAGACCTCTCTAGTCCAGCAGTACAGTACAGACCTCTCTAGTCCAGCAGTACAGACCTTTCTAGTCCAGCAGTATAGACCTCTCTAGTCCAGCAGTATAGACCTCTCTAGTCCAACAGTATAGACCTCTCTAGTCCAGCAGTACAGACCTCTCTAGTCCAGCAGTATAGACCTCTCTAGTCCAGCAGTACAGTACAGACCTCTCTAGTCCAACAGTAAAGACCTCTCTAGTCCAACAGTATAGACCTCTCTAGTCCAACAGTATAGACCTCTCTAGTCCAGCAGTATAGACCTCTCTAGTCCAGCAGTACAGTACAGACCTCTCTAGTCCAACAGTATAGATCTTTCTAGTCCAACAGTATAGACCTCTCTAGTCCAGCAGTATAGACCTCTCTAGTCCAGCAGTATAGACGTCTCTAGTCCAGCAGTACAGACCTCTCTAGTCCAGCAGTACAGTATAGACCTCTCTAGTCCAGCAGTATAGACCTCTCTAGTCCAGCAGTACAGACCTCTCTAGTCCAGCAGTATAGACCTCTCTAATCCAGCAGTACAGATCTCTCATAAATGGTTCCCCTATGAGGACAAGTGGAAGAACCATCTATAGTTTTACGTTGGAATCCTGACAGGGATGCTCAACAACCAAACACAGGAACATAAAGCCATGAACAACCATCACCATGACAACCAAACACAAGAACATAGACTAGTTTTGCAACTCAAATGGCACCCTATTCCCTTATATAGTGCACTACTTTTGACCAGAGCACTATGAGTCCAGGACAAAGGTAGTTCAGTAAATAGGGAATAGGCTGCATTATTGGACGCATCATAGAAGGTGATGACTATGTCTGGGACATGACTAGTCTTGTTGCTATAACAGTAGTTAGTATCTAGGTCTGGGACATGACTAGTCTTGTTGCTATAACAGTAGTTAGTATCTAGGTCTGGGACATGACTAGTCTTGTTGCTATAACAGTAGTTAGTATCTAGGTCTGGGACATGACTAGTCTTATTGCTATAACAGTAGTTAGTATCTAGGTTTGGGACATGACTAGTCTTGTTGCTATAACAGTAGTTAGTATCTAGGTCTGGGACATGACTAGTCTTGTTGCTATAACAGTAGTTAGTATCTAGGTCTGGGACATGACTAGTCTTGTTGCTATAACAGTAGTTAGTATCTATGTCTGGGACATGACTAGTCTTGTTGCTATAACAGTAGTTAGTATCTAGGTCTGGGACATGACTAGTCTTGTTGCTATAACAGTAGTTAGTATCTAGGTCTGGGACATGACTAGTCTTGTTGCTAAGTAACAGTTAGTTAGTATCTAGGTCTGGGACATGACTAGTCTTGTTGCTATAACAGTAGTTAGTATCTAGGTCTGGGACATGACTAGTCTTGTTGCTATAACAGTAGTTAGTATCTAGGTCTGGGACATGACTAGTCTTGTTGCTATAACAGTAGTTAGTATCTAGGTCTGGGACATGACTAGTCTTGTTGCTATAACAGTAGTTAGTATCTAGGTCTGGGACATGACTAGTCTTGTTGCTATAACAGTAGTTAGTATCTAGGTCTGGGACATGACTAGTCTTGTTGCTATAACAGTAGTTAGTATCTAGGTCTGGGACATGACTAGTCTTGTTGCTATAACAGTAGTTAGTATCTAGGTGGGGACATGACTAGTCTTGTTGCTATAACAGTAGTTAGTATCTAGGTCTGAGACATGACTAGTCTTGTTGCTATAACAGTAGTTAGTATCTAGGTCTGGGACATGACTAGTCTTGTTGCTATAACAGTAGTTAGTATCTAGGTCTGGGACATGACTAGTCTTGTTGCTATAACAGTAGTTAGTATCTAGGTCTGGGACATGACTAGTCTTGTTGCTATAACAGTAGTTAGTATCTAGGTCTGGGACATGACTAGTCTTGTTGCTATAACAGTAGTTAGTATCTAGGTCTGGGACATGACTAGTCTTGTTGCTATAACAGTAGTTAGTATCTAGGGTCTGGGACATGACTAGTCTTGTTGCTATAACAGTAGTTAGTATCTAGGTCTGGGACATGACTAGTCTTGTTGCTATTACAGGTAGTTAGTATCTAGGTCTGGGACATGACTAGTCTTGTTGCTATAACAGTAGTTAGTATCTAGGTCTGGGACATGACTAGTCTTGTTGCTATAACAGTAGTTAGTATCTAGGTCTGGGACATGACTAGTCTTGTTGCTATAACAGTAGTTAGTATCTAGGTCTGGGACATGACTAGTCTTGTTGCTATAACAGTAGTTAGTATCTAGGTCTGGGACATGACTAGTCTTGTTGCTATAACAGTAGTTAGTATCTAGGTCTGGGACATGACTAGTCTTGTTGCTATAACAGTAGTTAGTATCTAGGTCTGGGACATGACTAGTCTTGTTGCTATAACAGTAGTTAGTATCTGGGTCTGGGACATGACTAGTCTTGTTGCTATAACAGTAGTTAGTATCTAGGTCTGGGACATGACTAGTCTTGTTGCTAAGTAACAGTAGTTAGTATCTAGGTCTGGGACATGACTAGTCTTGTTGCTATAACAGTAGTTAGTATCTAGGTCTGGGACATGACTAGTCTTGTTGCTATAACAGTAGTTAGTATCTAGGTCTGGGACATGACTAGTCTTGTTGCTATAACAGTAGTTAGTATCTAGGTCTGGGACATGACTAGTCTTGTTGCTATAACAGTAGTTAGTATCTAGGTCTGGGACATGACTAGTCTTGTTGCTATAACAGTAGTTAGTATCTAGGTCTGGGACATGACTAGTCTTGTTGCTATAACAGTAGTTAGTATCTAGGTCTGGGACATGACTAGTCTTGTTGCTATAACAGTAGTTAGTATCTCGGGTCTGGGACATGACTAGTCTTGTTGCTATAACAGTAGTTAGTATCTAGGTCTGGGACATGACTAGTCTTGTTGCTATAACAGTAGTTAGTATCTAGGTCTGGGACATGACTAGTCTTGTTGCTATAACAGTAGTTAGTATCTAGGTCTGGGACATGACTAGTCTTGTTGCTATAACAGTAGTTAGTATCTAGGTCCGGGACATGACTAGTCTTGTTGCTATAACAGTAGTTAGTATCTAGGTCTGGGACATGACTAGTCTTGTTGCTATAACAGTAGTTAGTATCTAGGTCTGGGACATGACTAGTCTTGTTGCTATAACAGTAGTTAGTATCTAGGTCTGGGACATGACTAGTCTTGTTGCTATAACAGTAGTTAGTATCTAGGTCTGGGACATGACTAGTCTTGTTGCTATAACAGTAGTTAGTATCTAGGTCTGGGACATGACTAATCTTGTTGCTATAACAGTAGTTAGTATCTAGGTCTGGGACATGACTAGTCTTGTTGCTATAACAGTAGTTAGTATCTAGGTCTGGGACATGACTAGTCTTGTTGCTATAACAGTAGTTAGTATCTAGGTCTGGGACATGACTAGTCTTGTTGCTATAACAGTAGTTAGTATCTAGGTCTGGGACATGACTAGTCTCTTGTTGCTATAACAGTAGTTAGTATCTAGGTCTGGGACATGACTAGTCTTGTTGCTATAACAGTAGTTAGTATCTAGGTCTGGGACATGACTAGTCTTGTTGCTATAACAGTAGTTAGTATCTAGGTCTGGGACATGACTAGTCTTGTTGCTATAACAGTAGTTAGTATCTAGGTCTGGGACATGACTAGTCTTGTTGCTATAACAGTAGTTAGTATCTAGGTCTGGGACATGACTAGTCTTGTTGCTATAACAGTAGTTAGTATCTAGGTCTGGGACATGACTAGTCTTGTTGCTATAACAGTAGTTAGTATCTAGGTCTGGGACATGACTAGTCTTGTTGCTATAACAGTAGTTAGTATCTAGGTCTGGGACATGACTAGTCTTGTTGCTATAACAGTAGTTAGTATCTAGGTCTGGGACATGACTAGTCTTGTTGCTATAACAGTAGTTAGTATCTAGGTCTGGGACATGACTAGTCTTGTTGCTATAACAGTAGTTAGTATCTAGGTCTGGGACATGACTAGTCTTGTTGCTATAACAGTAGTTAGTATCTAGGTCCGGGACATGACTAGTCTTGTTGCTATAACAGTAGTTAGTATCTAGGTCTGGGACATGACTAGTCTTGTTGCTATAACAGTAGTTAGTATCTAGGTCTGGGACATGACTAGTCTTGTTGCTATAACAGTAGTTAGTATCTAGGTCTGGGACATGACTAGTCTTGTTGCTATAACAGTAGTTAGTATCTAGGTCTGGGACATGACTAGTCTTGTTGCTATAACAGTAGTTAGTATCTAGGTCTGGGACATGACTAGTCTTGTTGCTATAACAGTAGTTAGTATCTAGGTCTGGGACATGACTAGTCTTGTTGCTATAACAGTAGTTAGTATCTAGGTCTGGGACATGACTAGTCTTGTTGCTATAACAGTAGTTAGTATCTAGGTCTGGGACATGACTAGTCTTGTTGCTATAACAGTAGTTAGTATCTAGGTCTGGGACATGACTAGTCTTGTTGATATAACAGTAGTTAGTATCTAGGTCTGGGGACATGACTAGTCTTGTTGCTATAACAGTAGTTAGTATCTAGGTCTGGGACATGACTAGTCTTGTTGCTATAACAGTAGTTAGTATCTAGGTCTGGGACATGACTAGTCTTGTTGCTATAACAGTAGTTAGTATCTAGGTCTGGGACATGACTAGTCTTGTTGCTATAACAGTAGTTAGTATCTAGGTCTGGGACATGACTAGTCTTGTTGCTATAACAGTAGTTAGTATCTAGGTCTGGGACATGACTAGTCTTGTTGCTATAACAGTAGTTAGTATCTAGGTCTGGGACATGACTAGTCTTGTTGCTATAACAGTAGTTAGTATCTAGGTCTGGGACATGACTAGTCTTGTTGCTATAACAGTAGTTAGTATCTAGGTCTGGGACATGACTAGTCTTGTTGCTATAACAGTAGTTAGTATCTAGGTCTGGGACATGACTAGTCTTGTTGCTATAACAGTAGTTAGTATCTAGGTCTGGGACATGACTAGTCTTGTTGCTATAACAGTAGTTAGTATCTAGGTCTGGGACATGACTAGTCTTGTTGCTATAACAGTAGTTAGTATCTAGGTCTGGGACATGACTAGTCTTGTTGCTATAACAGTAGTTAGTATCTAGGTCTGGGACATGACTAGTCTTGTTGCTATAACAGTAGTTAGTATCTAGGTCTGGGACATGACTAGTCTTGTTGCTATAACAGTAGTTAGTATCTAGGTCTGGGACATGACTAGTCTTGTTGCTATAACAGTAGTTAGTATCTAGGTCTGGGACATGACTAGTCTTGTTGCTATAACAGTAGTTAGTATCTAGGTCTGGGACATGACTAGTCTTGTTGCTATAACAGTAGTTAGTATCTAGGTCTGGGACATGACTAGTCTTGTTGCTATAACAGTAGTTAGTATCTAGGTCTGGGACATGACTAGTCTTGTTGCTATAACAGTAGTTAGTATCTAGGTCTGGGACATGACTAGTCTTGTTGCTATAACAGTAGTTAGTATCTAGGTCTGGGACATGACTAGTCTTGTTGCTATAACAGTAGTTAGTATCTAGGTCTGGGACATGACTAGTCTTGTTGCTATAACAGTAGTTAGTATCTAGGTCTGGGACATGACTAGTCTTGTTGCTATAACAGTAGTTAGTATCTAGGTCTGGGACATGACTAGTCTTGTTGCTATAACAGTAGTTAGTATCTAGGTCTGGGACATGACTAGTCTTGTTGCTATAACAGTAGTTAGTATCTAGGTCTGGGACATGACTAGTCTTGTTGCTATAACAGTAGTTAGTATCTAGGTCTGGGACATGACTAGTCTTGTTGCTATAACAGTAGTTAGTATCTAGGTCTGGGACATGACTAGTCTTGTTGCTATAACAGTAGTTAGTATCTAGGTCTGGGACATGACTAGTCTTGTTGCTATAACAGTAGTTAGTATCTAGGTCTGGGACATGACTAGTCTTGTTGCTATAACAGTAGTTAGTATCTAGGTCTGGGACATGACTAGTCTTGTTGCTATAACAGTAAGTTAGTATCTAGGTCTGGGACATGACTAGTCTTGTTGCTATAACAGTAGTTAGTATCTAGGTCTGGGACATGACTAGTCTTGTTGCTATAACAGTAGTTAGTATCTAGGTCTGGGACATGACTAGTCTTGTTGCTATAACAGTAGTTAGTATCTAGGTCTGGGAGCATGACTAGTCTTGTTGCTATAACAGTAGTTAGTATCTAGGTCTGGGACATGACTAGTCTTGTTGCTATAACAGTAGTTAGTATCTAGGTCTGGGACATGACTAGTCTTGTTGCTATAACAGTAGTTAGTATCTAGGTAGGGGACATGACTAGTCTTGTTGCTATAACAGTAGTTAGTATCTAGGTCTGAGACATGACTAGTCTTGTTGCTATAACAGTAGTTAGTATCTAGGTCTGGGACATGACTAGTCTTGTTGCTATAACAGTAGTTAGTATCTAGGTCTGGGACATGACTAGTCTTGTTGCTATAACAGTAGTTAGTATCTAGGTCTGGGACATGACTAGTCTTGTTGCTATAACAGTAGTTAGTATCTAGGTCTGGGACATGACTAGTCTTGTTGCTATAACAGTAGTTAGTATCTAGGTCTGGGACATGACTAGTCTTGTTGCTATAACAGTAGTTAGTATCTAGGTCTGGGACATGACTAGTCTTGTTGCTGTCACGATTCAGACAGACGACCAGAGGACCACAATTGCGTCACACCAGAAAGTTTATTAAACTTAAGGGAAAAGGGAAGTAGGGAGTGAATGAAGGCTCCAGGGGTAACAGGGATCCCGTCCAATGCGCTGGGTCTGTGCCCCCCAGTGGCAGCGATGCGTCCTATGAAGCCGGTGGTGGGTGGTCCAGAAGTCCTGGGGGAGACACAGACACAACAGGCGGAATGAAACCAGGCAGCAGTACAGTTCAAGGAAATCCAAAAATACGTAGTAGCAAGGCAGAAGGCTGGTCAGAGTTACCGGGATTGAAGAGTAGTCAGGAGTCGTAATGGCAGAAGCAGGTCTGGATCTCCTGAGGCAGAAGAGTATCCAAAGAACAGGCAGGTCCGGGGTCACAAAACCAGGGTGAGCCAGAAGCGCGAGCAAACAGGTTCCGGGTGTGAGCTTTGCAGACGATCTGACACCGGAGAGCTGAAAGACAGGGCCTTAAATACTGGGAGAGGTTAGTGGGTAATGCAGCGCAGCTGGCAGAGTAATTAGAGCCGAGCAGAGCAGGGACAGGTGGAGCTAGTTAGGCTGAGTAGAGAGAGGGAGGTGAGCAGAGTGGAAGATAGTGGAAACAAATTAAGGTGGTAACCCGGTGGAGTGAGAGGGCTCATGACAGAACCCCCCAAGGGACGGCCCCAGAAGTCCCAAGAGCAACACCACGCCGGGCGGGAGGAGGGGAGCCGGAGGAGGGGCTAGAACTCCTCCGAACGGTCCGAGTGAACGTCCTCATCCTCGGAGGAAGCCGGAGGGCCGTGGTCGGGGAGATGGGACAGGTCCCGAGACAGGATCAGGCACAGGACAGGAAGCCGAGCGGGCCGGGACGGTTAGGGGACCCTCTGGGGCGGCCCCTACGGATTGCAGGTTGATCCGGATGCCGTTGGTGGAAAGCGGTGATGAGAGTCCTATCCACAATCCGACTAGCTGGCACCCAGGTCCTTTCCTCAGGTCCATAGCCCTCCCAGTCAATGAGGTACTGAGACCCCTACCCCTCCGTCTGGACGAAGCAGGCGGCGGACGGTGTAAACCAGACCACCATCGGCGAGCCGTGGAGGAGGAGGACCAGGCGCAGCAGGGACCAGCGGACTCTCATGGATGGGCTTAATCTTAGACACATGGAAAGTGGGGTGCACCCTCAGAATTAGGCAGTTGGAGCCGGACAGCAGTTGGGCTAATCACTCTTATGATAGGGAATGGGCCAATGAACCGAGGTGCCAGCTTCTGCGACTCCACCCTGAGTGGCAGGTTCTTCGATGACAACCACACCCTTTGACCAACATGGTAGGTGGGAGCAGGAATTCTCCGACGGTTGGCCCCGGTAGTGTAGCTGGCAACGGACCTGAGGAGTGTGGCTCGGGCTTGTGACCAGGTGCGGCGACATCGACGGGCAAAAGCAAGTGCAGATGGGCAAGTAACCTCCTCCTCCTGGCTGGCAAATAGAGGAGGCTGGTATCCATAAACACATTGGAAAGGGGACATACCGATGGCAGAGCAGGTCAGAGAATTGTGTGCGTACTCCACCCATGTCAATTGCTGCGACCAGGAGTGGGGGTTGCGTGAAGTCATGCATCGCAGTGCCTTCTCGAGCTCCTGATTAGCCCGCTCTGACTGCCCATTGGATTGGGGATGGAATCCGGAAGTCAGACTGACTGTGGCTCCCAGCAGGTGACAGAACTCCTTCCAAAAGCGGAGGGAGAATTGTGGACCACGGTCAGAAACAACATCCCTTGGCAGTCCGTGGATCCGGAAGACGTGTTCCAGGACCACCTGGGCGGTCTCCTTGGCGGTTGGGAGCTTGGGGAGGGGAATGAAGTGTGCCATCTTGCTGAAACGGTCAACGATGGTGAGAATGACGGTCATGCCACTTGAAGGGGGCAGCCCCGTGACAAAGTCAAGGGCGATGTGAGACCAGGGACGTCTGGGCACAGGCAGGGGCTGCAGCAATCCGGCTGGGGGCTGGCAGGACGACTTGTGTTGGTTGCAGATGGGGCAGGCTTGGGACGAATTCCGTACATCCTTCCTCAGAGAGGGCCACCAGAACCTCTGGGCGAGCAGGTTGTAAGTGCGGTGGAGCCAGGGTGACAAGCTAGGCGGGAGTCATGTCCCCACTGAATGACCTGGGACCTCAGGTCTTCGGGGGACAAAAGGCGGTCAGCTGGGCAAGTGCTGGGACCTGGCTGGTTACGGAGAGCCTCCAGCACCTGTTCCTCAACAGCCCAGGTCAGAGCTGCAACGATGCAGGGACTTGGCAGAATCGACACAGGGTCCTTGGAGGGTGTCATCCTTCTGGAATTGACGGGAGAGGGCGTCTGGCTTGGTGTTGCGTGATCCAGGCCGGTATGACAGAGTGAAATTAAACCTGGTGAAGAACAGGGCCCAGCGGGACTGCCTGGAGTTCAACCGTTTGGCCGTGCGGATGTACTCCAAGTTCTTATGATCGGTCCAAACGAGAAATGGAATGGTGGACCCCTCCAGCCAGTGACGCCACTCCTCCAAGGCAAGCTTCACAGCCAGCAGCTCACGGTTCCCTATGTCGTAATTGCACTCAGAGGGGGACAACCGACGTGAGAAAAAGGCACAGGGATGGAGCTTCCTATCCTCCGCAGCCCACTGAGAAATCACAGCACCAACTCCCACATCCGAGGCGTCCACCTCCACAATGAATTGCCGGTCCACATCAGGCATCTGGAGGATGGGAGCGGAGGTGAACCTCACCTTGAGGGTACTGAAGGCTTTGTCGGCTGCTGGGGTCCAGGTGAAGGGTTGCTTGGTGCTGGTTAGAGCAGTGAGAGGGGCAGCAACGGTACTGTAGTTCCGGATAAACTTCCTATAGAAGTTAGCAAACCCCAGAAACTGTTGCAGCTTCTTTCTGTTCTCCGGAACTGGCCATGAAGTGACTGCTGATACTTTGGCAGGATCCATTTGGATACTTCCTTCTGCCACTATGTACCCCAGGAAGGCCACTGTCTTGACGTGAAACTCACATTTCTCTGCCTTGGCGTAGAGGGAATTCTCCAGAAGACGATGAAGGACTTGCTGGACATGGCGGGTGTGTTCAGACAGGTTTCTGGAGTAAATTAAGATGTCATCCAGGTAAACGAAGACAAACTTGTTTAACATGTCCCGCAGTACATCATTCACTAGAGCCTGGAACACAGCAGGAGCATTGGTGAGGCCAAAAGGCATAACCAGATACTCGTAGTGGCCTGTTGGTGTATTGAATGCGGTTTTCCATTCATCTCCCTCCCGGATCCGCACTAGGTGGTAAGCGTTTCTGAGATCCAACTTGGTAAAAACAGTGGCTCCCTGGAGCAACTCAAAAGCAGAGGTGAGCAGAGGCAGAGGGTAACGGTTCTTCACTGTGATGTCGTTGAGTCCCCTTTAGTCGATGCAGGGGCGAAGAGATCCGTCCTTCTTCCCCCACAAAGAAGAAGCCAGCACCAGCAGGAGATGAAGATGAACGGATTAATCCTGCGGACAGAGAGCCATTGATGTAGTCCTCCATGGACTTTCTTTCAGGAGCAGACAACGAATAAAGACGACCCCTTGGAGGAGCTGTTCCAGGGAGGAGGTCGATGGCACAGTCGTATCGGTCGGTGAGGGGGCAGAGATGTGGCTCTTGCTTTGTTAAACACCTCTCTGAGACCATGGTAGCATTCTGGGACATTGGAGAGGTCAGGAGCGGAGTTAGTAGGTACTGGCCGAGGGTAGTGCGGCAGCAAGCAGGCAGGTTCGGTGGCAGTCCTCTCCCCACTCCCTGATCACCCCGGTCACCCAGTCGAGCTGAGGGTTGTGCCGGGGCGGAGCCATGGGTAACCCAGGATGAGGGGTTGGCCTGGAGAGGGGAGCAGGTGAAACTGGATAGTTTCTTGATGGTTTCCGGACAGACCCATCGAGACCGGGGCCGTGACATGAGTGACCCGATCCGAGTAAGTGTCCGTCCAGTGCCCGGGCAGGAATAGGAGGTGTCAAACGGAGGTTCTCCAGTCCCAGTTGGCGTGCCAGCTTGATGTCCATTATGTTGGCTTCGGCGCCAGAATCCACCAGAGCAGCCAGGGTGTGAGTTGAGTCAGAGAGGCGGAGGTGAACTTGCAGCAGGGGTTTGCGGTCGGAGGACTGGATGGTCATTGAACTCAACCGGACTCCCCCTACGCCCGGTGAGCTTCGGCCCTTTAAAGGGCAGGTTACCACACGATGTCCATCACCTCCACAATAGAGGCAGAGGTTTGAGGTGAAGCGGCGCTGGCGCTCTGCAGGAGTGAGGGAGGCTCGCCCAATCTCCATAGGCTCAGACTGATCAAGCTGACCTGGGTGAGTGGCAGTAGATGACAGGAGCCCAGTCGGATCTCTCCGAATGCCGGTAGTAGGTGGACCTTGGCGCCCCCTCTCACGACGACGGGTCTGTATCCTTCTGTCGATCCTGACAGTCAGTGCGATGGCTTCATCAAGAGTGGAAGGCAGTTCATGGGAGACCAACTCGTCCTTGATATAGTCAGCCAAACTATGGAAGAACGCGTCCACCAACGATGGTGTGTTCCAAGAACTTCGTCTAGCCAGGGGTTGGAAGTCGATGGAATGGTCTGCGACTGTACGTCTGCCTTGTCGAATACTGAACAGTTCACGAGACGCCTCTGCGGTGGGTGAATCCAGGTCAAACACCTTCAGCATCTCCTCAGCAAACAGGTCGAAGGTTGCACATGCGGGGGTTTGACGTTCGAACTCTGCTGTTCCCCAGAGTCGAGCTCGGCCCGTCAGGTGAGTGATGGCATACCCAACTTTAGCCCCCTCCGTGGGCGAAGGTCCTTGGCTGCAAGGAGAACTGAAGTCGGCAGCTAGTCAGGAATGGCCGGACCTGGGTTGAATCGCCGTTGAACCGCTCGGGGTTTCCAATCTTGGGTTCCGGAGCAGCGGCTGCAATGACCGGGGCAGGTAACTCGGGGGCTGGGCTGGTGGGCAGACTGGCTGGGGTAAGGTTGGTGAGGAGTTGAATGATCATGGCGAGTTGTTGTTGCTGCTGCTGGAACTGCTGCTCATGCTCATCGGTTTCCATGTCGGGGAAAGTGTGCGCTGAGTCCATAATGGTCAGATCGTACTGTCACGATTCAGACAGACGACCAGAGGACCACAATTGCCGTCACACCAGAAAGTTTATTAAACTTAAGGGAAAAGGGAAGTAGGGAGTGAATGAAGGCTCCAGGGGTAACAGGGATCCCGTCCAATGCGCTGGGTCTGTGCCCCCCCAGTGGCAGCGATGCGTCCTATGAAGCCGGTGGTGGGTGGTCCAGAAGTCCTGGGGGGAGACACAGACACAACAGGGCGGAATGAAACCAGGCGCAGTACAGTTCAAGGGAAATCCAAAAATACGTAGTAGCAAGGCAGAAGGCTGGTCAGAGTTACCGGGATTGAAGAGTAGTCAGGAGTCGTAATGGCAGAAGCAGGTCTGGATCTCCTGAGGCAGAAGAGTATCCAAAGAACAGGCAGGTTCGGGGTCACAAAACCAGGGTGAGCCAGAAGCGCGAGCAAACAGGTTCCGGGTGTGAGCTTTGCAGACGATCTGACACCGGAGAGCTGAAAGACAGGGCCTTAAATACTGGGAGAGGTTAGTGGGTAATGCAGCGCAGCTGGCAGAGTAATTAGAGCCGAGCAGAGCAGGGACAGGTGGAGCTAGTTAGGCTGAGTAGAGAGAGGGAGGTGAGCAGAGTGGAAGATAGTGGAAACAAATTAAGGTGGTAACCCGGTGGAGTGAGAGGGCTCATGACAGTTGCTATAACAGTAGTTAGTATCTAGGTCTGGGACATGACTAGTCTTGTTGCTTTTACAGTAGTTAGTATCTAGGTCTGGGACATGACTAGTCTTGTTGCTATAACAGTAGTTAGTATCTAGGTCTGGGACATGACTAGTCTTGTTGCTATAACAGTAGTTAGTATCTAGGTCTGGGACATGACTAGTCTTGTTGCTATAACAGTAGTTAGTATCTAGGTCTGGGACATGACTAGTCTTGTTGCTATAACAGTAGTTAGTATCTAGGTCTGGGACATGACTAGTCTTGTTGCTATAACAGTAGTTAGTATCTAGGTCTGGGACATGACTAGTCTTGTTGCTATAACAGTAGTTAGTATCTAGGTCTGGGACATGACTAGTCTTGTTGCTATAACAGTAGTTAGTATCTAGGTCTGGGACATGACTAGTCTTGTTGCTATAACAGTAGTTAGTATCTAGGTCTGGGACATGACTAGTCTTGTTGCTATAACAGTAGTTAGTATCTAGGTCTGGGACATGACTAGTCTTGTTGCTATAACAGTAGTTAGTATCTAGGTCGGGGACATGACTAGTCTTGTTGCTATAACAATAGTTAGTATCTAGGTCTGGGACATGACTAGTCTTGTTGCTATAACAGTAGTTAGTATCTAGGTCTGGGACATGACTAGTCTTGTTGCTATAACAGTAGTTAGTATCTAGGTCTGGGACATGACTAGTCTTGTTGCTATAACAGTAGTTAGTATCTAGGTCTGGGACATGACTAGTCTTGTTGCTATAACAGTAGTTAGTATCTAGGTCTGGGACATGACTAGTCTTGTTGCTATAACAGTAGTTAGTATCTAGGTCTGGGACATGACTAGTCTTGTTGCTATAACAGTAGTTAGTATCTAGGTCTGGGACATGACTAGTCTTGTTGCTATAACAGTAGTTAGTATCTAGGTCTGGGACATGACTAGTCTTGTTGCTATAACAGTAGTTAGTATCTAGGTCTGGGACATGACTAGTCTTGTTGCTATAACAGTAGTTAGTATCTAGGTCTGGGACATGACTAGTCTTGTTGCTATAACAGTAGTTAGTATCTAGGTCTGGGACATGACTAGTCTTGTTGCTATAACAGTAGTTAGTATCTAGGTCTGGGACATGACTAGTCTTGTTGCTATAACAGTAGTTAGTATCTAGGTCTGGGACATGACTAGTCTTGTTGCTATAACAGTAGTTAGTATCTAGGTCTGGGACATGACTAGTCTTGTTGCTATAACAGTAGTTAGTATCTAGGTCTGGGACATGACTAGTCTTGTTGCTATAACAGTAGTTAGTATCTAGGGTCTGGGACATGACTAGTCTTGTTGCTATAACAGTAGTTAGTATCTAGGTCTGGGACATGACTAGTCTTGTTGCTATAACAGTAGTTAGTATCTAGGTCTGGGACATGACTAGTCTTGTTGCTATAACAGTAGTTAGTATCTAGGTCTGGGACATGACTAGTCTTGTTGCTATAACAGTAGTTAGTATCTAGGTCTGGGACATGACTAGTCTTGTTGCTATAACAGTAGTTAGTATCTAGGTCTGGGACATGACTAGTCTTGTTGCTATAACAGTAGTTAGTATCTAGGTCTGGGACATGACTAGTCTTGTTGCTATAACAGTAGTTAGTATCTAGGTCTGGGACATGACTAGTCTTGTTGCTATAACAGTAGTTAGTATCTAGGTCTGGGACATGACTAGTCTTGTTGCTATAACAGTAGTTAGTATCTAGGTCTGGGACATGACTAGTCTTGTTGCTATAACAGTAGTTAGTATCTAGGTCTGGGACATGACTAGTCTTGTTGCTATAACAGTAGTTAGTATCTAGGTCTGGGACATGACTAGTCTTGTTGCTATAACAGTAGTTAGTATCTAGGTCTGGGACATGACTAGTCTTGTTGCTATAACAGTAGTTAGTATCTAGGTCTGGGACATGACTAGTCTTGTTGCTATAACAGTAGTTAGTATCTAGGTCTGGGACATGACTAGTCTTGTTGCTATAACAGTAGTTAGTATCTAGGTCTGGGACATGACTAGTCTTGTTGCTATAACAGTAGTTAGTATCTAGGTCTGGGACATGACTAGTCTTGTTGCTATAACAGTAGTTAGTATCTAGGTCTGGGACATGACTAGTCTTGTTGCTATAACAGTAGTTAGTATCTAGGTCTGGGACATGACTAGTCTTGTTGCTATAACAGTAGTTAGTATCTAGGTCTGGGACATGACTAGTCTTGTTGCTATAACAGTAGTTAGTATCTAGGTCTGGGACATGACTAGTCTTGTTGCTATAACAGTAGTTAGTATCTAGGTCTGGGACATGACTAGTCTTGTTGCTATAACAGTAGTTAGTATCTAGGTCTGGGACATGACTAGTCTTGTTGCTATAACAGTAGTTAGTATCTAGGTCTGGGACATGACTAGTCTTGTTGCTATAACAGTAGTTAGTATCTAGGTCTGGGACATGACTAGTCTTGTTGCTATAACAGTAGTTAGTATCTAGGTCTGGGACATGACTAGTCTTGTTGCTATAACAGTAGTTAGTATCTAGGTCTGGGACATGACTAGTCTTGTTGCTATAACAGTAGTTAGTATCTAGGTCTGGGACATGACTAGTCTTGTTGCTATAACAGTAGTTAGTATCTAGGTCTGGGACATGACTAGTCTTGTTGCTATAACAGTAGTTAGTATCTAGGTCTGGGACATGACTAGTCTTGTTGCTATAACAGTAGTTAGTATCTAGGTCTGGGACATGACTAGTCTTGTTGCTATAACAGTAGTTAGTATCTAGGTCTGGGACATGACTAGTCTTGTTGCTATAACAGTAGTTAGTATCTAGGTCTGGGACATGACTAGTCTTGTTGCTATAACAGTAGTTAGTATCTAGGTCTGGGACATGACTAGTCTTGTTGCTATAACAGTAGTTAGTATCTAGGTCTGGGACATGACTAGTCTTGTTGCTATAACAGTAGTTAGTATCTAGGTCTGGGACATGACTAGTCTTGTTGCTATAACAGTAGTTAGTATCTAGGTCTGGGACATGACTAGTCTTGTTGCTATAACAGTAGTTAGTATCTAGGTCTGGGACATGACTAGTCTTGTTGCTATAACAGTAGTTAGTATCTAGGTCTGGGACATGACTAGTCTTGTTGCTATAACAGTAGTTAGTATCTAGGTCTGGGACATGACTAGTCTTGTTGCTATAACAGTAGTTAGTATCTAGGTCTGGGACATGACTAGTCTTGTTGCTATAACAGTAGTTAGTATCTAGGTCTGGGACATGACTAGTCTTGTTGCTATAACAGTAGTTAGTATCTAGGTCTGGGACATGACTAGTCTTGTTGCTATAACAGTAGTTAGTATCTAGGTCTGGGACATGACTAGTCTTGTTGCTATAACAGTAGTTAGTATCTAGGTCTGGGACATGACTAGTCTTGTTGCTATAACAGTAGTTAGTATCTAGGTCTGGGACATGACTAGTCTTGTTGCTATAACAGTAGTTAGTATCTAGGTCTGGGACATGACTAGTCTTGTTGCTATAACAGTAGTTAGTATCTAGGTCTGGGACATGACTAGTCTTGTTGCTATAACAGTAGTTAGTATCTAGGTCTGGGACATGACTAGTCTTGTTGCTATAACAGTAGTTAGTATCTAGGTCTGGGACATGACTAGTCTTGTTGCTATAACAGTAGTTAGTATCTAGGTCTGGGACATGACTAGTCTTGTTGCTATAACAGTAGTTAGTATCTAGGTCTGGGACATGACTAGTCTTGTTGCTATAACAGTAGTTAGTATCTAGGTCTGGGACATGACTAGTCTTGTTGCTATAACAGTAGTTAGTATCTAGGTCTGGGACATGACTAGTCTTGTTGCTATAACAGTAGTTAGTATCTAGGTCTGGGACATGACTAGTCTTGTTGCTATAACAGTAGTTAGTATCTAGGTCTGGGACATGACTAGTCTTGTTGCTATAACAGTAGTTAGTATCTAGGTCTGGGACATGACTAGTCTTGTTGCTATAACAGTAGTTAGTATCTAGGTCTGGGACATGACTAGTCTTGTTGCTATAACAGTAGTTAGTATCTAGGTCTGGGACATGACTAGTCTTGTTGCTATAACAGTAGTTAGTATCTAGGTCTGGGACATGACTAGTCTTGTTGCTATAACAGTAGTTAGTATCTAGGTCTGGGACATGACTAGTCTTGTTGCTATAACAGTAGTTAGTATCTAGGTCTGGGACATGACTAGTCTTGTTGCTATAACAGTAGTTAGTATCTAGGTCTGGGACATGACTAGTCTTGTTGCTATAACAGTAGTTAGTATCTAGGTCTGGGACATGACTAGTCTTGTTGCTATAACAGTAGTTAGTATCTAGGTCTGGGACATGACTAGTCTTGTTGCTATAACAGTAGTTAGTATCTAGGTCTGGGACATGACTAGTCTTGTTGCTATAACAGTAGTTAGTATCTAGGTCTGGGACATGACTAGTCTTGTTGCTATAACAGTAGTTAGTATCTAGGTCTGGGACATGACTAGTCTTGTTGCTATAACAGTAGTTAGTATCTAGGGTCTGGGACATGACTAGTCTTGTTGCTATAACAGTAGTTAGTATCTAGGTCTGGGACATGACTAGTCTTGTTGCTATAACAGTAGTTAGTATCTAGGTCTGGGACATGACTAGTCTTGTTGCTATAACAGTAGTTAGTATCTAGGTCTGGGACATGACTAGTCTTGTTGCTATAACAGTAGTTAGTATCTAGGGTCTGGGACATGACTAGTCTTGTTGCTATAACAGTAGTTAGTATCTAGGTCTGGGACATGACTAGTCTTGTTGCTATAACAGTAGTTAGTATCTAGGTCTGGGACATGACTAGTCTTGTTGCTATAACAGTAGTTAGTATCTAGGTCTGGGACATGACTAGTCTTGTTGCTATAACAGTAGTTAGTATCTAGGTCTGGGACATGACTAGTCTTGTTGCTATAACAGTAGTTAGTATCTAGGTCTGGGACATGACTAGTCTTGTTGCTATAACAGTAGTTAGTATCTAGGTCTGGGACATGACTAGTCTTGTTGCTATAACAGTAGTTAGTATCTAGGTCTGGGACATGACTAGTCTTGTTGCTATAACAGTAGTTAGTATCTAGGTCTGGGACATGACTAGTCTTGTTGCTATAACAGTAGTTAGTATCTAGGTCTGGGACATGACTAGTCTTGTTGCTATAACAGTAGTTAGTATCTAGGTCTGGGACATGACTAGTCTTGTTGCTATAACAGTAGTTAGTATCTAGGTCTGGGACATGACTAGTCTTGTTGCTATAACAGTAGTTAGTATCTAGGTCTGGGACATGACTAGTCTTGTTGCTATAACAGTAGTTAGTATCTAGGTCTGGGACATGACTAGTCTTGTTGCTATAACAGTAGTTAGTATCTAGGTCTGGGACATGACTAGTCTTGTTGCTATAACAGTAGTTAGTATCTAGGTCTGGGACATGACTAGTCTTGTTGCTATAACAGTAGTTAGTATCTAGGTCTGGGACATGACTAGTCTTGTTGCTATAACAGTAGTTAGTATCTAGGTCTGGGACATGACTAGTCTTGTTGCTATAACAGTAGTTAGTATCTAGGTCTGGGACATGACTAGTCTTGTTGCTATAACAGTAGTTAGTATCTAGGTCTGGGACATGACTAGTCTTGTTGCTATAACAGTAGTTAGTATCTAGGTCTGGGACATGACTAGTCTTGTTGCTATAACAGTAGTTAGTATCTAGGTCTGGGACATGACTAGTCTTGTTGCTATAACAGTAGTTAGTATCTAGGTCTGGGACATGACTAGTCTTGTTGCTATAACAGTAGTTAGTATCTAGGTCTGGGACATGACTAGTCTTGTTGCTATAACAGTAGTTAGTATCTAGGTCTGGGACATGACTAGTCTTGTTGCTATAACAGTAGTTAGTATCTAGGTCTGGGACATGACTAGTCTTGTTGCTATAACAGTAGTTAGTATCTAGGTCTGGGACATGACTAGTCTTGTTGCTATAACAGTAGTTAGTATCTAGGTCTGGGACATGACTAGTCTTGTTGCTATAACAGTAGTTAGTATCTAGGTCTGGGACATGACTAGTCTTGTTGCTATAACAGTAGTTAGTATCTAGGTCTGGGACATGACTAGTCTTGTTGCTATAACAGTAGTTAGTATCTAGGTCTGGGACATGACTAGTCTTGTTGCTATAACAGTAGTTAGTATCTAGGTCTGGGACATGACTAGTCTTGTTGCTATAACAGTAGTTAGTATCTAGGTCTGGGACATGACTAGTCTTGTTGCTATAACAGTAGTTAGTATCTAGGTCTGGGACATGACTAGTCTTGTTGCTATAACAGTAGTTAGTATCTAGGTCTGGGACATGACTAGTCTTGTTGCTATAACAGTAGTTAGTATCTAGGTCTGGGACATGACTAGTCTTGTTGCTATAACAGTAGTTAGTATCTAGGTCTGGGACATGACTAGTCTTGTTGCTATAACAGTAGTTAGTATCTAGGTCTGGGACATGACTAGTCTTGTTGCTATAACAGTAGTTAGTATCTAGGTCTGGGACATGACTAGTCTTGTTGCTATAACAGTAGTTAGTATCTAGGTCTGGGACATGACTAGTCTTGTTGCTATAACAGTAGTTAGTATCTAGGTCTGGGACATGACTAGTCTTGTTGCTATAACAGTAGTTAGTATCTAGGTCTGGGACATGACTAGTCTTGTTGCTATAACAGTAGTTAGTATCTAGGTCTGGGACATGACTAGTCTTGTTGCTATAACAGTAGTTAGTATCTAGGTCTGGGACATGACTAGTCTTGTTGCTATAACAGTAGTTAGTATCTAGGTCTGGGACATGACTAGTCTTGTTGCTATAACAGTAGTTAGTATCTAGGTCTGGGACATGACTAGTCTTGTTGCTATAACAGTAGTTAGTATCTAGGTCTGGGACATGACTAGTCTTGTTGCTATAACAGTAGTTAGTATCTAGGTCTGGGACATGACTAGTCTTGTTGCTATAACAGTAGTTAGTATCTAGGTCTGGGACATGACTAGTCTTGTTGCTATAACAGTAGTTAGTATCTAGGTCTGGGACATGACTAGTCTTGTTGCTATAACAGTAGTTAGTATCTAGGTCTGGGACATGACTAGTCTTGTTGCTATAACAGTAGTTAGTATCTAGGTCTGGGACATGACTAGTCTTGTTGCTATAACAGTAGTTAGTATCTAGGTCTGGGACATGACTAGTCTTGTTGCTATAACAGTAGTTAGTATCTAGGTCTGGGACATGACTAGTCTTGTTGCTATAACAGTAGTTAGTATCTAGGTCTGGGACATGACTAGTCTTGTTGCTATAACAGTAGTTAGTATCTAGGTCTGAGACATGACTAGTCTTGTTGCTATAACAGTAGTTAGTATCTAGGTCTGGGACATGACTATCAATCAATCAATTTTATTTTATATAGCCCTTCTTACATCAGCTAATATCTCGAAGTGCTGTACAGAAACCCAGCCTAAAACCCCAAACAGCTAGTAATGCAGGTGTAGAAGCACGGTGGCTAGGAAAAACTCCCTTGAAAGGCCAAAACCTAGGAAGAAACCTAGAGAGGAACCAGGCTATGAGGGGTGGCCAGTCCTCTTCTGGCTGTGCCGGGTGGAGATTATAACAGAACCATGCCAAGATGTTCAAAAATGTTCATAAGTGACAAGCATGGTCAAATAATAATCAGGAATAAATCTCAGTTGGCTTTTCATAGCCGATCATTAAGAGTTGAAAACAGCAGGTCTGGGACAGGTAGGGGTTCCATAACCGCAGGCAGAACAGTTGAAACTGGAATAGCAGCAAGGCCAGGCGGACTGGGGACAGCAAGGAGTCACCACGGCCGGTAGTCCCGACGTATGGTCCTAGGGCTCAGGTCTCTCAGTTGGCTTTTCATAGCCGATCATTAAGAGTTGAAAACAGCAGGTCTGGGACAGGTAGGGGTTTCGTAACCGCAGGCAGAACAGTTGAAACTGGAATAGCAGCAAGGCCAGGCGGACTGGGGACAGCAAGGTGTCAGCATGCCCGGTAGTCCTGACGTATGGTCCTAGGGGCTCAGGTTCTCAGAGAGAAAGAGAGAACGAGAGAATTAGAGAGAGCATACTTAAATTCACACAGGACACTGGATAAGACAGGAGAAGTACTCCAGGTATAACCAACTAACCCCAGCCCCCGACACATAAACTACTGCAGCATAAATACTGGAGGCTGAGACAGGAGCGGTCCGGAGACACTGTGGCCCCATCCGAAGAAAACCCCGGACAGGGCCAAACAGGAAGGATATAACCCCACCCACTCTGCCAAAGCACAGCCCCCGCACCACCAGAGGGATATCCTCAACCACCAACTTACAATCCTGAGACAAGGCCGAGTATAGCCCACAGAGGTCTCCACCACAGCACAAACCAAGGGGGGCGCCAACCCAGACAGGAAGATCACGTCAGTAACTCAACCCACTCAAGTGACGCACCCCTCCTAGGGACGGCATGAAAGAGCACCAGCAAGCCAGTGACTCAGCCCCTGTAACAGGGTTAGAGGCAGAGAACCCCAGTGGAGAGAGGGAACCGGCCTGGCAGAGACAGCAAGGGCTGTTCGTTGCTCCAGAGCCTTTCCGTTCACCTTCACACTCCTGGGCCAGACTACACTCAATCATATGACCTACTGAAGAGATAAGTCTTCAGTAAAGACTTAAAGGTTGAGACCGAGTCTGCGTCTCTCACATGGGTAGGCAAACTGTTCCATAAAAATGGAGATCTATAGGAGAAAGCCCTGCCTCCCGCTGTTTGCTTAGAAATTCTAGGGACAATTAGGAGGCCTGCGTCTTGTGACCGTAGCGTACGTATTGGTATGTACGGCAGGACCAACTCGGAAAGATAGGTAGGAGCAAGCCCATGTAACGCTTTATAGGTTAACAGTAAAACCTTGAAATCAGCCCTTGCCTTAACAGGAAGCCAGTGTAGGGAAGCTAGCACTGGAGTAATATGATCAAATTTCTTGGTTCTAGTCAGGATTCTAGCAGCCGTATTTAGCACTAACTGAAGTTTATTTAGTGCTTTATCCGGGTAGCCGGAAAGTAGAGCATTGCAGTAGTCTAACCTAGAAGTAACAAATGCATGGATTAATTTTTTCTGCATCATTTTGGACAGAACATTTCTGATTTTTGCAATGTTACGTAGATGGAAAAAAGCTGTCCTTGAAACAGTCTTGATATGTTCGTAAAAAGAGAGATCAGGGTCAAGAGTAACGCCGAGGTCCTTCACAGTTTTATTTGAGACGACTTTACAACCATCAAGATGAATTGTCAGATTTAACAGAAGATCTCTTTGTTTCTTGGGACCTAGAACAAGCATCTCTGTTTTGTCCGAGTTTAAAAGTAGAAAGTTTTCAGCCATCCACTTCCTTATGTCTGAAACACAGGCTTCTAGCGAGGGCAATTTTGGGGCTTCACCATGTTTCATTGAAATGTACAGCTGTGTGTCATCCGCATAGCAGTGAAAGTTAGCATTATGTTTTCGAATAACATCCCCAAGAGGTAAAATATATAGTGAAAACAATAGTGGTCCTAAAACGGAACCTTGAGGAACACCGAAATGTACAGTTGATTTGTCGGAGGACAGACCATTCACAGAGACAAACTGATATCTTTCCGACAGGTAAGATCTAAACCAGGCCAGAACTTGTCCGTGTAGACCAATTTGGGTTTCCAGTCTCTCCAAAAGAATGTGGTGATCGATAGTGTCAAAGGCAGCACTAAGGTCTAGTAGCACGAGGACAGATGCAGAGCCTCGGTCTGACGCCATTAAAAGGTCATTTACCACCTTCACAAGTGCAGTCTCAGTGCTATGATGGGGTCTAAAACCAGACTGAAGCATTTTCGTATACATTGTTTGTCTTCAGAAAGGCAGTGAGTTGCTGCGCAACAGCTTTTTCTAAAATTTTTGAGAGGAATGGAAGATTCGATATAGGCCGATAGTTTTTTATATTTTCCGGGTCAAGGTTTGGCTTTTTCAAGAGAGGCTTTATCACTGCCACTTTTAGTGAGTTTGGTACACATCCGGTGGATAGAGAGCTGTTTATTATGTTCAACATAGGAGGGCCAAGCACAGGAAGCAGCTCCTTCAGCAGTTTAGTAGGAATAGGATCCAGTATGCAGCTTGAAGGTTTAGAGGCCATGATTATTTTCATCATTGTGTCAAGAGATATAGTACTAAAACACTTAAGTGTCTCTCCCGATCCCAGACCCTCGCATGGCTAGTCTTGTTGCTATAACAGTAGTTAGTATCTAGGTCTGAGACATGACTAGTCTTGTTGCTATAACAGTAGTTAGTATCTAGGTCTGGGACATGGTTAGTCTTGTTGCTATAACAGTAGTTAGTATCTAGGTCTGGGACATGACTAGTCTTGTTGCTATAACAGTAGTTAGTATCTAGGTCTGAGACATGACTAGTCTTGTTGCTATAACAGTAGTTAGTATCTAGGTCTGGGACATGACTAGTCTTGTTGCTATAACAGTAGTTAGTATCTAGGTCTGGGACATGACTAGTCTTGTTGCTATAACAGTAGTTAGTATCTAGGTCTGGGACATGACTAGTCTTGTTGCTATAACAGTAGTTAGTATCTAGGTCTGGGACATGACTAGTCTTGTTGCTATAACAGTAGTTAGTATCTATGTCTGGGACATGACTAGTCTTGTTGCTATAACAGTAGTTAGTATCTAGGTCTGAGACATGACTAGTCTTGTTGCTATAACAGTAGTTAGTATCTAGGTCTGGGACATGGTTAGTCTTGTTGCTATAACAGTACTTAGTATCTAGGTCTGGGACATGACTAGTCTTGTTGCTATAACAGTAGTTAGTATCTAGGTCTGGGACATGACTAGTCTTGTTGCTATAACAGTAGTTAGTATCTAGGTCTGGGACATGACTAGTCTTGTTGCTATAACAGTAGTTAGTATCTAGGTCTGGGACATGACTAGTCTTGTTGCTATAACAGTAGTTAGTATCTAGGTCTGGGACATGACTAGTCTTGTTGCTATAACAGTAGTTAGTATCTAGGTCTGGGACATGACTAGTCTTGTTGCTATAACAGTAGTTAGTATCTAGGTCTGGGACATGACTAGTCTTGTTGCTATAACAGTAGTTAGTATCTATGTCTGGGACATGACTAGTCTTGTTGCTATAACAGTAGTTAGTATCTAGGTCTGAGAAATGACTAGTCTTGTTGCTATAACAGTAGTTAGTATCTAGGTCTGGGACATGACTAGTCAATCAATCAATCAATCAATCAATTTTATTTTATATAGCCCTTCTTACATCAGCTAATATCTCGAAGTGCTGTACAGAAACCCAGCCTAAAACCCCAAACAGCTAGTAATGCAGGTGTAGAAGCACGGTGGCTAGGAAAAACTCCCTAGAAAGGCAAAACCTAGGAAGAAACCTAGAGAGGAACCAGGCTATGAGGGGTGGCCAGTCCTCTTCTGGCTGTGCCGGGTGGAGATTATAACAGAACCATGCCAAGATGTTCAAAAATGTTCATAAGTGACAAGCATGGTCAAATAATAATCAGGAATAAATCTCAGTTGGCTTTTCATAGCCGATCATTTAGAGTTGAAAACAGCAGGTCTGGGACAGGTAGGGGTTTCGCAGCCGCAGGCAGAACAGTTGAAACTGGAATAGCAGCAAGGCCAGGCGGACTGGGGACAGCAAGGTGTCATCATGCCCGGTAGTCCTGACGTATGGTCCTAGGGGCTCAGGTTCTCAGAGAGAAAGAGAGAACGAGAGAATTAGAGAGAGCATACTTAAATTCACACAGGACACTGGATAAGACAGGAGAAGTACTCCAGGTATAACCAACTAACCCCAGCCCCCGACACATAAACTACTGCAGCATAAATACTGGAGGCTGAGACAGGAGCGGTCCGGAGACACTGTGGCCCCATCCGAAGAAACCCCGGACAGGGCCAAACAGGAAGGATATAACCCCACCCACTCCGCCAAAGCACAGCCCCCGCACCACTAGAGGGATATCCCCAACCACCAACTTACAATCCTGAGACAAGGCCGAGTATAGCCCACAGAGGTCTCCACCACAGCACAAACCAAGGGGGGGCGCCAACCCAGACAGGAAGATCACGTCAGTAACTCAACCCACTCAAGTGACGCACCCCCAGGGACGGCATGAAAGAGCACCAGCAAGCCAGTGACTCAGCCCCTGCAACAGGGTTAGAGGCAGAGAACCCCCAGTGGAGAGGGGAACCGGCCCGGCAGAGACAGCAAGGGCTGTTCGTTGCTCCAGCCTTTCCGTTCACCTTCACACTCCTGGGCCAGACTACACTCAATCATATGACCTACTGAAGAGACAAGTCTTCAGTAAAGACTTAAAGGTTGAGACCGAGTCTCGCGTCTCTCACATGGGTAGGCAGACTGTTCCATAAAAATGGAGATCTATAGGAGAAAGCCCTGCCTCCCGCTGTTTGCTTAGAAATTCTAGGGACAATTAGGAGGCCTGCGTCTTGTGACCGTAGCGTACGTATTGGTATGTACGGCAGGACCAACTCGGAAAGATAGGTAGGAGCAAGCCCATGTAACGCTTTATAGGTTAACAGTAAAACCTTGAAATCAGCCCTTGCCTTAACAGGGAAGCCAGTGTAGGGAAGCTAGCACTGGAGTAATATGATCAAATTTCTTGGTTCTAGTCAGGATTCTAGCAGCCGTATTTAGCACTAACTGAAGTTTATTTAGTGCTTTATCCGGGTAGCCGGAAAATAGAGCATTGCAGTAGTCTAATCTAGAAGTAACAAATGCATGGATTAATTTTTCTGCATCATTTTTGGACAGAAAATTTCTGATTTTTGCAATGTTACGTAGATGGAAGTAGTCTTGTTGCTATAACAGTAGTTAGTATCTAGGTCTGGGACATGACTAGTCTTGTTGCTATAACAGTAGTTAGTATCTAGGTCTGGGACATGACTAGTCTTGTTGCTATAACAGTAGTTAGTATCTAGGTCTGGGACATGACTAGTCTTGTTGCTATAACAGTAGTTAGTATCTAGGTCTGGGACATGACTAGTCTTGTTGCTATAACAGTAGTTAGTATCTAGGTCTGGGACATGACTAGTCTTGTTGCTATAACAGTAGTTAGTATCTAGGTCTGGGACATGACTAGTCTTGTTGCTATAACAGTAGTTAGTATCTAGGTCTGGGACATGACTAGTCTTGTTGCTATAACAGTAGTTAGTATCTAGGTCTGGGATATGACTAGTCTTGTTGCTATAACTTTAGTTAGTATCTAGGTCTGGGACATGACTAGTCTTGTTGCTATAACAGTAGTTAGTATCTAGGTCTGGGACATGACTAGTCTTGTTGCTATAACAGTAGTTAGTATCTAGGTCTGGGACATGACTAGTCTTGTTGCTATAACAGTAGTTAGTATCTAGGTCTGGGACATGACTAGTCTTGTTGCTATAACAGTAGTTAGTATCTAGGTCTGGGACATGACTAGTCTTGTTGCTATAACAGTAGTTAGTATCTAGGTCTGGGACATGACTAGTCTTGTTGCTATAACAGTAGTTAGTATCTAGGTCTGGGACATGACTAGTCTTGTTGCTATAACAGTAGTTAGTATCTAGGTCTGGGACATGACTAGTCTTGTTGCTATAACAGTAGTTAGTATCTAGGTCTGGGACATGACTAGTCTTGTTGCTATAACAGTAGTTAGTATCTAGGTCTGGGACATGACTAGTCTTGTTGCTATAACAGTAGTTAGTATCTAGGTCTGGGACATGACTAGTCTTGTTGCTATAACAGTAGTTAGTATCTAGGTCTGGGACATGACTAGTCTTGTTGCTATAACAGTAGTTAGTATCTAGGTCTGGGACATGACTAGTCTTGTTGCTATAACAGTAGTTAGTATCTAGGTCTGGGACATGACTAGTCTTGTTGCTATAACAGTAGTTAGTATCTAGGTCTGGGACATGACTAGTCTTGTTGCTATAACAGTAGTTAGTATCTAGGTCTGGGACATGACTAGTCTTGTTGCTATAACAGTAGTTAGTATCTAGGTCTGAGACATGACTAGTCTTGTTGCTATAACAGTAGTTAGTATCTAGGTCTGGGACATGACTAGTCTTGTTGCTATAACAGTAGTTAGTATCTAGGTCTGGGACATGACTAGTCTTGTTGCTATAACAGTAGTTAGTATCTAGGTCTGGGACATGACTAGTCTTGTTGCTATAACAGTAGTTAGTATCTAGGTCTGGGACATGACTAGTCTTGTTGCTATAACAGTAGTTAGTATCTAGGTCTGGGACATGACTAGTCTTGTTGCTATAACAGTAGTTAGTATCTAGGTCTGGGACATGACTAGTCTTGTTGCTATAACAGTAGTAGTATCTAGGTCTGGGACATGACTAGTCTTGTTGCTATAACAGTAGTTAGTATCTAGGTCTGGGACATGACTAGTCTTGTTGCTATAACAGTAGTTAGTATCTAGGTCTGGGACATGACTAGTCTTGTTGCTATAACAGTAGTTAGTATCTAGGTCTGGGACATGACTAGTCTTGTTGCTATAACAGTAGTTAGTATCTAGGTCTGGGACATGACTAGTCTTGTTGCTATAACAGTAGTTAGTATCTAGGTCTGGGGACATGACTAGTCTTGTTGCTATAACAGTAGTTAGTATCTAGGTCTGGGACATGACTAGTCTTGTTGCTATAACAGTAGTTAGTATCTAGGTCTGGGACATGACTAGTCTTGTTGCTATAACAGTAGTTAGTATCTAGGTCTGGGACATGACTAGTCTTGTTGCTATAACAGTAGTTAGTATCTAGGTCTGGGACATGACTAGTCTTGTTGCTATAACAGTAGTTAGTATCTAGGTCTGGGACATGACTAGTCTTGTTGCTATAACAGTAGTTAGTATCTAGGTCTGGGACATGACTAGTCTTGTTGCTATAACAGTAGTTAGTATCTAGGTCTGGGACATGACTAGTCTTGTTGCTATAACAGTAGTTAGTATCTAGGTCTGGGACATGACTAGTCTTGTTGCTATAACAGTAGTTAGTATCTAGGTCTGGGACATGACTAGTCTTGTTGCTATAACAGTAGTTAGTATCTAGGTCTGGGACATGACTAGTCTTGTTGCTATAACAGTAGTTAGTATCTAGGTCTGGGACATGACTAGTCTTGTTGCTATAACAGTAGTTAGTATCTAGGTCTGGGACATGACTAGTCTTGTTGCTATAACAGTAGTTAGTATCTAGGTCTGGGACATGACTAGTCTTGTTGCTATAACAGTAGTTAGTATCTAGGTCTGGGACATGACTAGTCTTGTTGCTATAACAGTAGTTAGTATCTAGGTCTGGGACATGACTAGTCTTGTTGCTATAACAGTAGTTAGTATCTAGGTCTGGGACATGACTAGTCTTGTTGCTATAACAGTAGTTAGTATCTAGGTCTGGGACATGACTAGTCTTGTTGCTATAACAGTAGTTAGTATCTAGGTCTGGGACATGACTAGTCTTGTTGCTATAACAGTAGTTAGTATCTAGGTCTGGGACATGACTAGTCTTGTTGCTATAACAGTAGTTAGTATCTAGGTCTGGGACATGACTAGTCTTGTTGCTATAACAGTAGTTAGTATCTAGGTCTGGGACATGACTAGTCTTGTTGCTATAACAGTAGTTAGTATCTAGGTCTGGGACATGACTAGTCTTGTTGCTATAACAGTAGTTAGTATCTAGGTCTGGGACATGACTAGTCTTGTTGCTATAACAGTAGTTAGTATCTAGGTCTGGGACATGACTAGTCTTGTTGCTATAACAGTAGTTAGTATCTAGGTCTGGGACATGACTAGTCTTGTTGCTATAACAGTAGTTAGTATCTAGGTCTGGGACATGACTAGTCTTGTTGCTATAACAGTAGTTAGTATCTAGGTCTGGGACATGACTAGTCTTGTTGCTATAACAGTAGTTAGTATCTAGGTCTGGGACATGACTAGTCTTGTTGCTATAACAGTAGTTAGTATCTAGGTCTGGGACATGACTAGTCTTGTTGCTATAACAGTAGTTAGTATCTAGGTCTGGGACATGACTAGTCTTGTTGCTATAACAGTAGTTAGTATCTAGGTCTGGGACATGACTAGTCTTGTTGCTATAACAGTAGTTAGTATCTAGGTCTGGGACATGACTAGTCTTGTTGCTATAACAGTAGTTAGTATCTAGGTCTGGGACATGACTAGTCTTGTTGCTATAACAGTAGTTAGTATCTAGGTCTGGGACATGACTAGTCTTGTTGCTATAACAGTAGTTAGTATCTAGGTCTGGGACATGACTAGTCTTGTTGCTATAACAGTAGTTAGTATCTAGGTCTGGGACATGACTAGTCTTGTTGCTATAACAGTAGTTAGTATCTAGGTCTGGGACATGACTAGTCTTGTTGCTATAACAGTAGTTAGTATCTAGGTCTGGGACATGACTAGTCTTGTTGCTATAACAGTAGTTAGTATCTAGGTCTGGGACATGACTAGTCTTGTTGCTATAACAGTAGTTAGTATCTAGGTCTGGGACATGACTAGTCTTGTTGCTATAACAGTAGTTAGTATCTAGGTCTGGGACATGACTAGTCTTGTTGCTATAACAGTAGTTAGTATCTAGGTCTGGGACATGACTAGTCTTGTTGCTATAACAGTAGTTAGTATCTAGGTCTGGGACATGACTAGTCTTGTTGCTATAACAGTAGTTAGTATCTAGGTCTGGGACATGACTAGTCTTGTTGCTATAACAGTAGTTAGTATCTAGGTCTGGGACATGACTAGTCTTGTTGCTATAACAGTAGTTAGTATCTAGGTCTGGGACATGACTAGTCTTGTTGCTATAACAGTAGTTAGTATCTAGGTCTGGGACATGACTAGTCTTGTTGCTATAACAGTAGTTAGTATCTAGGTCTGGGACATGACTAGTCTTGTTGCTATAACAGTAGTTAGTATCTAGGTCTGGGACATGACTAGTCTTGTTGCTATAACAGTAGTTAGTATCTAGGTCTGGGACATGACTAGTCTTGTTGCTATAACAGTAGTTAGTATCTAGGTCTGGGACATGACTAGTCTTGTTGCTATAACAGTAGTTAGTATCTAGGTCTGGGACATGACTAGTCTTGTTGCTATAACAGTAGTTAGTATCTAGGTCTGGGACATGACTAGTCTTGTTGCTATAACAGTAGTTAGTATCTAGGTCTGGGACATGACTAGTCTTGTTGCTATAACAGTAGTTAGTATCTAGGTCTGGGACATGACTAGTCTTGTTGCTATAACAGTAGTTAGTATCTAGGTCTGGGACATGACTAGTCTTGTTGCTATAACAGTAGTTAGTATCTAGGTCTGGGACATGACTAGTCTTGTTGCTATAACAGTAGTTAGTATCTAGGTCTGGGACATGACTAGTCTTGTTGCTATAACAGTAGTTAGTATCTAGGTCTGGGACATGACTAGTCTTGTTGCTATAACAGTAGTTAGTATCTAGGTCTGGGACATGACTAGTCTTGTTGCTATAACAGTAGTTAGTATCTAGGTCTGGGACATGACTAGTCTTGTTGCTATAACAGTAGTTAGTATCTAGGTCTGGGACATGACTAGTCTTGTTGCTATAACAGTAGTTAGTATCTAGGTCTGGGACATGACTAGTCTTGTTGCTATAACAGTAGTTAGTATCTAGGTCTGGGACATGACTAGTCTTGTTGCTATAACAGTAGTTAGTATCTAGGTCTGGGACATGACTAGTCTTGTTGCTATAACAGTAGTTAGTATCTAGGTCTGGGACATGACTAGTCTTGTTGCTATAACAGTAGTTAGTATCTAGGTCTGGGACATGACTAGTCTTGTTGCTATAACAGTAGTTAGTATCTAGGTCTGGGACATGACTAGTCTTGTTGCTATAACAGTAGTTAGTATCTAGGTCTGGGACATGACTAGTCTTGTTGCTATAACAGTAGTTAGTATCTAGGTCTGGGACATGACTAGTCTTGTTGCTATAACAGTAGTTAGTATCTAGGTCTGGGACATGACTAGTCTTGTTGCTATAACAGTAGTTAGTATCTAGGTCTGGGACATGACTAGTCTTGTTGCTATAACAGTAGTTAGTATCTAGGTCTGGGACATGACTAGTCTTGTTGGATACAGAAAACTTCAGCAAATACGGGAGCTGACTTCTGATGAGGAATCCAGAGGAGGCTGGTGTCCCGGAGGAATCATCATTCAACAGGATCAGAAAATACTGGAGGAAACATTGGAAATACTGTATGGAAGTAGTATACTATGTGTGTGTGTGTGTGTGTGTGTGTGTGTGTGTGTGTGTGTGGTGTGTGGTGTGTGTGTGTGGTGTGTGTGTGGTGTGTGGTGTGTGTGTGTGGTGTGTGTGTGTGATGTGTGTGTGTGTGGTGTGTGTGTGGTGTGTGTGTGTGGTGTGTGTGTGTGGTGTGTGTGTGTGGTGTGTGTGTGTGTGGTGTGTGTGTGTGTGGTGTGTGTGGTGTGTGTGTGTGTGTGTGTGTGTGTGTGTGTGTGTGTGTGTGTGTGTGTGTGTGTGTGTGTGTGTGTGTGTGTGTGTGTGTGTGTATGTGTGTGTGTGTGTGTGTGTGTGTGTGTGTGTGTGTGTGTGTGTGTGTGTGTGTGTGTGTGTGGTGTGTGGTGTGTGTGTGTGTGTGGTGTGTGTGTGGTGTGTGTGTGGTGTGTGTGTGTGTGTGTGTGGTATGTGGTGTGTGGTGTGTGTTTTTGTGTTGTACATGTCATGTGTGTGTCAATAGCCATTCCAGGAATGAGCAGTAGTCCAAGTAAATCTGTGTGATTGAAAATGCATATTAATTTCAAAGTGGCCAATCTCATGTTGCACTGCTGAATACGCATGACGGACATAGAGTAAGAAATGATTCTGTGGTTCCTTGATTCTCTGGTTCTCTGGTTCTCTGGTTCCGTGATTCTCTTGTTCCATAGTTCTCTGGTTTTGTAGTTCACTGGTGATTTGGTTCCGTGATTCTCTGGTTCTCTGGTTCTCTGGCTCCGTGATTCTCTTGTTCAGTAGTTCTCTGGTTTTGTAGTTCACTGGTGCTTTGGTTCCGTGATTCTCTGGTTCTCTGGTTCTGTGATTCTCTTGTTCCGTTGTTCTCTGGTTTTGCAGTTCTCTGGTTCTGTGGTTCTGTAAAAAAAAAGAAAAAAAAGAGAGAGGTTAACGCCAATGATAACATGGCTGCTATGGTTTCTTGGCTCACACCACAGTAAACACACACACACATATGCACACACACACACACACACACAGCTCTTAGCGTTGGCTGTATCTGGCAGGCCTCATGAAATTTAATTGCCCTATCATTACAACATCCATCAGCCAGTAGGGATATTAATGACCATGAATACAGCGCTTTAAAACACACACGCACATGCACACACACACACGAAAACAAACACTTTAAAACAGAACACAGTCAGACAAATAACAGGGTTGGAAAGGAGCAGACTTGAGAGGAGAGAGGAGACTGGAGATGAGACAGTAGAGGAGACAGGAGAGGAGGTAATTTTGACATGTTAATAGTTGATCAATCAACATATTATCACAAGAAACAATTGGATGAAAGAATGCTTTGATGATTGAGAACATGTTAACCTATTTTTGCTAAGGGGTATTTTCCATTACATTAAGGGCTACTTCAAATGTATCTTATCTAGATCAAGCCCCTTGATTATAATAGGAAACGTTCAGTTCAGTAGATCAAAATGTTAGCATTTTGCATGCACACTATGTTGTTAATCTATTTTGTTAATTAAACCTTATTTTACCAGGTAGGTTGACTGAGATCCTCAGCTACAACAAAAACATAGGAATAAGTTTAGAATCACAATCACCTTTTCACAAAGCATACACAAAAAAATAATTAACTGGTGTTGAATGACTGAGGAAGCTGAAAAGGAATATCTGTCTGGATGGATGTTGTGTCTGTCTGGATGGATGTTGTGTCTGTCTGGATGGATGTTGTGTCTGTCTGGATGGATGTTGTAGTCTGTCTGGATGGATGTTGTGTCTGTCTGGATGGATGTTGTGTCTGTCTGGATGGATGTTGTGTCTGTCTGGATGGATGTTGTGTTTGTCTGGATGGATGTTGTGTCTGTCTGGATGGATGTTGTGTCTGTCTGGATGGATGTTGTGTCTGTCTGGATGGATGTTGTGTCTGTCTGGATGGATGTTGTGTCTGTCTGGATGGATGTTGTGTCAGTCTAGATGGATGTTGTGTTTGTCTGGATGGATATTGTGTCTGTCTGGATGTTCTGTCTGGATGGATGTTGTGTCTGTCTGGATGGATGTTGTGTCTGTCTGGATGGATGTTGTGTCTGTCTGGATGGATGTTGTGTCTGTCTGGATGGATGTTGTGTCTGTCTGGATGGATGTTGTGTCTGTCTGGATGGATGTTGTATTCTGTCTGGATGACTGTTGTTGAGGGCTTCACTCTGGGCGGCTTGAATGAGTGATCATGGTCACATAAGCTGGGTTGTCTGTCTTGTTTAAATTGGGAGATGTTTGAGTCTTCTACAACTGACTTCACAGGTTCTTTAAATGTCCACATATCTTCAAGACAGACATTCTGTCACGATCGTCAGGGAGAGACCAATGCGCAGCGTGATGAACGAACATACTTTAATTAGTTAAAGTGTCAACAAAATACAAAACAAGAAACGACTCGTGAAGTCCACGGTGACAATGACCGAACACGGAACAAAAACCCACAAACACAAAGGGAAAACATACAGTTTAAATATGGCTCCCAATCAGAGACAACCAGCCAACAGCTGACACTCGTTGCCTCTGATTGGGAGTCACTCAGGCAAAACCTAGAAATAGACGAACTAGAACCCCCAACATAGAAACAAACACACCCTGGCTCAACAACTAGAGTCCCATAGCCAGGGTGTGACACATTCCAACTGTAGAGAGGGGTCAGTGAATCTCCTCTTTAGTCTAGAGGTCAGAGAATCACCGCTTTAGTGTAGAGAGTTCAGAGAATCACCTCTTTACTGTAGAGAGAGGTCAGAGAATCACCTCTTTACTGTAGAGAGAGGTCAGAGAATCAGCTCTTTAGTTAAGAGAGGTCAGAGAATCAACTCTTTACTTTAGAGCGAGGTCAGAGAATCACCTCTTTACTGTAGAAACTCCAAACGGGCTGTCATGTGCCTTTTACTGAAGAGTGGCTTCCGTCTGGCAACTCTACCATAAAGGCCTGATTGGTGGAGTGCTGCAGAGATGGTTGTTCTTCTGGAAGGTTCTCCCATCTCCACAGATGAATTCTAGAGCTCTGTCAGAGTGACCATCGGGTTCTTGGTCACCTCCCTGACCAAGGCCCTTCTCCCCAATTGCTCAGTTTGGCCGGGCGGCCAGCTCTAGGAAGAGTCTTGGTGGTTCCAAACTTCTTCCATTTAAGAGTGATGGAGGCCAATGTTTGCTTGGGGACCTTCAATGCTGCAGAACTTTTTTGGTACCCTTCCCCAGATCTGTGCCTCGACACAATCCCGTCTCGGAGCTCTACGGACAATTCCTTCGACCACATGGCTTGGTTTTTGCTCTGACATGCACTGTCACCTGTGGCACCTTATATAGACAGGTGTGTGCCTTTCCAAATCAAGTCCAATACATTGAATTGACCACAGCTGGACTCCAATCAAGTTGTAGAAACATCTCAAGGATGATCAATGGAAACAGGACGCACCTGAGCTCAATTACGAGTCTCATAGCAAAGGGTCTGAATACTTTTATAAAGAAGGTTTTTTTATTTGCTAAAATTTCTAAAAACCTGTTTTTGTGTTGTCATTATGGGGTATTGAGTGTAGATTGCTGAGGATTTTTTATTTTTATTGAATCCATTTTATAATAAGGCTGTAACATAACAAAACGTGAAAAAAAGTCAAGGGGTCTGAATACTTCCCGAATGCACTGTATCCACAATGGTTATAAGTCACTATTTTTGACATATTCTAATGAGACATCATTAGCCTACTGCCCATGAATCACACTGGGATGACATAGTGAGTTCAGTTTTCCATTATTGATGTGTTTTATCTTAAAAACGGAACTGCTGTCTGCTTTGTTTAATGTGAGCTTCGGGTTGTGATGAAGGCTAGACTTAGATCATAACAACCTGTGATGAAGGCTAGACTTAGATCATAACAACCTGTGGCGCAGGCGAGATCTGAAAAACACAGTTTAGCAGACACTTAGAACATTATCGAAGAGGAATGTGTGAGAGTCAACATCTATCAGAGTCTATGTGTTGTGTTACTTTCCTGTGTTTTTTTTCGAGTGCAGACGCAGGTCAAGTCATAACGCTAGCCAATAACAAATCATCTTTGAATGTTGAACTGATTGAATAAGACTTTGCTAGCGTGTGCGTTACAACGACTCTTATCTCGAGTGCAAACGCAGGTCAAGTTTAATGCTTAGAGACCATTCATAACTGAGGTCAATGGGGACAAATTAGCCTAATTTTCTTCTAATATCTAACTGATTCAACGCAGACCCTGATCTATATCTGAACTCACTCAATCAAAATAACAATAGTGTGTGTGTGTGTGTGTGTGTGTGTGTGTGTGTGTGTGTGTGTGGACTGTCTGCGGTGTCCGCAAAACTTTAAAATCAATTCTGAACTCATGCTGACCACATACCTGATTTAAAAAGCAAGCTTTATCAGATATGAACTACAACCTAACACTCCATCTAAACAACCACTGTAACTCTACCCTGTATGGAATACCTCTGAGAGACCTGTAAAATAACAGGTAAAACTCCATATGGTATTGAAAGCATACAAGATGGTGTCGACAGAAACGGGTTGCCCTGTTTCTAGCTCCTAGACAACTCTGCAGTATTTTGCAGAAATTCAGAAAAATCGACCAGAAATGTGACTTACCTGACCTGGATCCGTTGTTTGGACTTCGAGGCAGCCCCATTCATCCACCAAAACGTTGACGCCAGAGGGAGAAGAAGTGGGGTTCTAGTTAGACTCAGGCGGCCTGCATACCATACACTTCCTCCGTGCATACAGTATAACTCGGTGACGTTCAGTCCCTGGACAATAAAGTAGACGAGCTCAGGGCGAGGATCTCCTTCCAGAGAGGCATCAGGGACTGTAACATACTCTGTTTTACGGAATCATGGCTCTCTCCGGATATATTGTCAAGGTCCATACAGCCAGCGGGGTCCTCCGTTCATCACGCGGACGTGAAGAAAGATGAAGGTGGAGTGTCACGACTTCCTCCGAAGCTGCCTCCTCTCCTTGTTCGGGCAGGCTTCGGCGTTCGTTGTCAACGGCCTTCTAGCCACTGCCGCTCCATATCTCATCATTCCATTTGTTTTGTCTTGTCTATTACACACACCTGGTTCATATCCCCCTCATTAGTACATGTATAAGGGTTCCCTCTGCCCCCTTGTTCTTGTGGGTGATTGTTTAATGTGAGGAGAGAGTAGCTCGGTTGAGCTACGTGTATTTTGTATTGCCGGGGTATATCTTCCCCGTGTGTCTGTTTCGTTCCAGTGAGCCTGTTTTGCACTGGACTGTTTGACGCTATCCAGCGTAACTCTGTACTACGGAATAAACTCTGTATTCTGTGATTTACCCTCCTGCGCCTGACTCCTTCAAATCACCTCTCACATGGAGGGGTATGTCTCATGATTAACAACTCATGGTGTGATTGTGGTAACGTACAGGAACTCAAGTTCTTATGGTCTCCTGATCTGGAATACCTCCCCAACAAATGCAGACCGCATTACCTTGAGATAATTTTATTTGGATACTGCCGTGTATATTCCCCCCCCCCCCAAGCCAACTCCGCGACAGCTCTCAAGGAAATACACTGGACTTTGTGCAAACTGGAAACCGCATATCCTGAGGCCACATTTATTGTAGCTGGGGACTTTAGTAAAGGAAATCTGAGGAAAATCCTCCCGAAATTCTACCAACACATTTCCTGTGCTGCAAGCAGAGAGTATGGAGGACCAAAGCGGCCGTAATTAGAATAAAATAAATAAATAAATGCAAACATAAATATATTAATAAATATATAAATAAATCCACACATAATTAAATAAATGAGCAAGGAATTACGAAAATACTAAAATGTATTCATTTTCTTTACATACACTACCGTTCAAAAGTTTGGGGTCAGTTAGACATTTCCTCGTCCATCAAATTGATCAGAAATACAGTGTAGACATTGTTAATGTTGTAAATGTATTTATTTATTTTTATTTAATCAGGTAAGCCAGTGTCACGCTCGTTGATAGACGGCTCACATTTTAATTCAATAAATGAACACAGACCAAACAACAAAATACACACAAACGTAAAGTACTGCAGGCTACAAAACCAAGATCCCACAAACTAAGGTGGGGAAAAGGCTGCCTAAGTATGATCCCCAATCAGAGACAACGATAGACAGCTGCCTCTGATTGGGAACCACACCCGGCCAACAAAGAAATTAAGAAAAACTAGAATGCCCACCCAAATCACACCCTGACCTAACCAAATAGAGAATAACCATTGCTATCAACGCTAAAAACCCAATCTTACTGAAACATATATCACTTGCTTGCCTATCCCACTGTACTGGTATATACAGTGGGGAGAACAAGTATTTGATACACAAAATCGGCAGTGTATCAAATACTTGTTCTCCCCACTGTATATCCTACTCTCACCCCCCCCCCCTTGACCCCCTCTTCCTCTACTTTCTTCACTGCCTCAGCATATGACAACTTCTTCTCTACTCTTACCCTGGAAACCTCAACTTGCTTCTCTCGCACTGGACATGTCTGATCCCCAGCCCCATGGCCACCCCTACAATTAGCACATACCACTGCTTTCCCCACTGCTTCACACTCCTTAGTCTCATGCCCTTCTGCACACTTCTCACACCTTGGAATCTCCCTCATACATACTGCTGCCACATGCCCATAAGTTTGACACCTGTAACATCGTAACGTACTCGGCACATTCGCTCGCACAGGATAACATATATATCCTAACTTCACTTTATCCGGCAAAGACTTCAACTTCAAAACTCAAAAGAACAGACAATGACTCTTCTGTTTCCCCACTCTCGCCACCCTGTTTACGTCGCACCAAACGACGAGCATCACACACACCGGGAATCTTCCCCTTCAGTTGATCCACTTTTACATTTACCGCTACCCCAGTAATCACTCCTCTCAATGGCGCCCTTTTCTTGAGAGCGAAACAATTCACAATTCTTTCCCCCATTTGTTTAATTCTAAGCGCCTTCTCCCTCTTCCCAACAGAAACACAAACAATTATCACTAGACCACTTCTGGTTACCCTCACCGATTCCACTATACCCAACGCTTTTTTCACCCACCCTGAAACCACAATTGGATCAGCCAAAAGGCAAGGGTCCATTTTTTTCCAGAAACTTCCCTCCTACTGTCACAGACTCATCTTCATCCTGACCCTCTGCGCAAGCCTCTGGCTCCGAGCACTTCACCACACCTACCACCTCCGATACTTCACCACACCTACCACCCCCGATACTTCACCACACCTTCCACCTCCGATACTTCACCACACCTACCACCTCCGATACTTCACCACACCTACCACCTCCGATACTTCACCACACCTACCACCTCCGATACTTCACCACACCTACCACCTCCGATACTTCACCACACCTACCACCTCCGATACCTCACCACACCTACCACCTCCGATACTTCACCACACCTACCACCTCTGATACTTCACCCTCTTCCATTTCTCCTCCTGTCTTCATCTCACTTTGCTTACATTTCCTACCGTTCTTCTTTAACAAACCTTCTCCCTTTTTCCCGCCATTTTTTACCGACTCAAACTCACAGTCTTCCTCCCTCTCTCTCTTAGACCTCCTCTGCCTCTCTTTTTCCCTCCATTTCTCCTCATTCTTCCAAGTATACGTCTCCTTATGATAATACTGCATTTACCCTAAGCAATATCTATTTCTTGCCTTCTCAAAGGACTCCATTTTCCCCCTCCTTTCCCTACCGTCGTCTATTCTATCCTCAGAACTTTTGTCAACATCTTGGCCTTCGTCTCCTATCTGAAAATATTTGGTCCGCCACATAGTCCCCAATCGCCCGACCGAAATCCTGGCCGACGATTGAGATTCCCCTCCTCAAAACAATGTGCTAAAATCAGAGCTCTCTGAACAACAATGCGTCTTGCCCCTCCACATATCTCAAGACCTCTGTAGCTCAGCTGGTAGAGCACGGCGCTTGTAACGCCAAGGTAGTGGGTTCGATCCCCGGGACCACCCATACACAAAACATTTATGCACGCATGACTGTAAGTCGCTTTGGATAAAAGCGTCTGCTAAATGGCATATTATTATTAAGACAACTGGAGCATTGGGGCCAGCCACTCTTAAAATCACCTTGGTAGGCACAGGTGTAACACCTTCCCACTAACGAGATGGACAAGCCAGCACAGGTGTAACACACACTGACTAACGAGGTGACGCCAATCGGTGCGCCCCACGTGCTAACGTGCTAAGACTGATAAAACAAATTGTATTGAGAAGAAACAGCTATGTTGAATCGAAACCCGGCCAATGCACATGCAAGCAGCGCATCGGCTGTGCATTGCAGTGAGTGTACACATGGTAGCTAGCTAGCTAATTAGCTAGATCAACACACATGTCACTTTTTGACATGGTAGCTAGCTGGCTAATTAGCTAGATCAACACATAAGCTAGTTATTTTTTACATTTTAGTCATTTAGCAGACGCTCTTATCCAGAGCGACTTACAGTTAGTGAGTGCATACATATTTTTTTCCCCCTGTGGGAATCGAACCCACAACCCTGGTGTTGCAAGCGCCATGCTCTACCAACTGAGCTTGTGTGTTGATCTAATTAACTAGATCAACACACAAGCTAGTTATCTAATTAACTAGATCAACACACGAGACAGACACGTAGCTGTTCGAGCATCCAGAACAAATTCCATCCCTTACCTTATGATCATTAATTCAGTACTCCCTCCTCTGTCAATGCAATGTTCTTCATGCCATTTAAATCACAATTTACGCTGACTGATCAACCATGTCAAGTTACTTTTCAGTGTGTTCCCAAAAATCTGAACACAGTAAGCACATTTTAAGTTTTTAAATTTTAAGATACGTATTTTCCAGACGTTGAAGTTAGGTTCATTTTAGGTTCTGTATGAAAGGTGAAAATACATATTTTCAGGAAGTTTAAAATATGCATTTTCCAGACGTTGACAATACAGTTTTGACGGATGTTGAAAAGGCAACTTTCCTGGACGTTGAAATCAGGTTCATTTTCGGTTCTGAATGAATATTTAAAAGACATTAAAAAATAACAACAAAAACACATCTGTAACTGTAATGTACAGAGTGGAGAGGTTTAAGAACTCGACTGTCCTGTTCTGTCCAAACTTACCAAATCAAGGTCTGTCCAGACAGGACCAAATCTGAACCAATTACAGACGTCTATGATTGGTTCATATTTAGTCTTGACCAGATGAAAATTCAACGTCCGTCGACAAGATTCCCTAAAAACACACCACTTGGAGGGAGTCCCGGAGATTTTTTTTTTGGGGGGGGCATTTCTTTCCAAACGCTCACTCAGCCAACTTATTCAGTACTTTGAGAGTCACTAACAGGAACTGGTATGTGCTTCATGCAAAGCAGATGTTGACATTCACCCCCTCCCCTCTTTAAAGGGGCAATCCATATGTTTTGCATACATGCAAAAAGCCATGTCTATAAAAGTAATAGCCATGGCCTGGTTTCCCGATAACGTAATTTCACGAGTGTTTTGACTATGTTTTTGTAACGGATGAAGAACTCACATGCATTTACACATGCATTTATGGGATATTGTGTGTAGATTGATGTGTATATATATATATCCATTTAGAATAAGGCTGTAACGTAACAAAATGTGGAAAAAGTCAAGGGGTCTGAATACTTTCTGAATGCACTGTACTGCCCATACTGTCTATACACACCATTTACATACAGTCCATGTCCCAAATTATTGCACAACTTGCAATACGTTAGATATGATCCGCTAATGCTAGCGACCCTCAGGAACAACAACACGGACAGAGGAAAGAAAGGGAAACGGAATGGAATAGATGCAAAACGAAAGCTACAAATTGAAGAAAACTAAAGTAGAATCCCCATTTATCTGCTGCTGAGGCAGCGGCTCGTCTTCCTGGGGTCCCAAACAGGAAACAACAATTTACATCAAACAGGAAACAACACAACAGGATACAGATACATAATGTACATAGCGCTTCATTTACATCACAATTTAATCATGTAGCAGACGCTCCCATCCAGAGTTCAAGGTCAGAGTACACGTAGAGAGAAAAGAGCATAAACAGGGAATAGCATTCCGGGTCGGAATCGGACCCATACTCCATAGAAGCATTTTATGTTCACATTCTCCATTCTGTTTCTGATTCTAAGATCTGTTGGAGTTTTAAAGGTGCAGGAATCCAGGGTCATGACTGGGAGACAGGAAATGTATCCTGCAAAAAAAAGAACATTGCAAAGGAAATGAAAACAGGGAATATTTGCAATAAAAGTCACATTGAATAGAGCAACCCCAGGAAGCCTGTCTTTCTCTTCAGCCTGGAGTGGATTCCAATGGCAGTAGAACACTGCATGTTTTTTACAGAGTGCTGTATATTAGAATATTAAAATGCAATATACAGTATATATATATATATATATATATATATATATACAGTGAGGGAAAAAAGTATTTGATCCCCTGCTGATTTTGTACGTTTGCCCACTGACAAAGACATGATCAGTCTATAATTTTAATGGTAGGTTTATTTGAACAGTGAGAGACAGAATAACAACAAAAAAATCTAGAAAAACGCATGTCAAAAATGTTATAAATTGATTTGCATTTTAATGAGGGAAATAAGTATTTGACCCCTCTGCAAAACATGACTTAGTACTTGGTGGCAAAACCCTTGTTGGCAATCACAGAGGTCAGACGTTTCTTGTAGTTGGCCACCAGGTTTGCACACATCTCAGGAGGGATTTTGTTCCACTCCTCTTTGCAGATCTTCTCCAAGTCATTAAGGTTTCGAGGCTGACGTTTGGCAACTCGAACCTTCAGCTCCCTCCACAGATTTTCCATGGGATTAAGGTCTGGAGACTGGCTAGGCCACTCCAGGACCTTAATGTGCCTCTTCTTGAGCCACTCCTTTGTTGCCTTGGCCGTGTGTTTTGGGTCATTGTCATGCTGGAATACCCATCCACGACCCATTTTCAATGCCCTGGCTGAGGGAAGGAGGTTCTCATCCAAGATTTGACGGTACATGGCCCGTCCATCATCCCTTTGATGCGGTGAAGTTGTCCTGTCCCCTTAGCAGAAAAACAGCCCCAAAGCATAATGTTTCCACCTCCATGTTTGACGGTGGGGATGGTGTTCTTGGGGTCATAGGCAGAATTCCTCCTCCTCCAAACACGGCGAGTTGAGTTGATGCCAAAGAGCTCAATTTTGGTCTCATCTGACCACAACACTTTCACCCAGTTCTCCTCTGAATCATTCAGATGTTCATTGGCAAACTTCAGACGGGCATGTATGTGCTTTCTTGAGCAGGGGGACCTTGCGGGCGCTGCAGGATTTCAGTCCTTCACGGCGTAGTGTGTTACCAATTGTTTTCTTGGTGACTATGGTCCCAGCTGCCTTGAGATCATTGACAAGATCCTCCCGTGTAGTTCTGGGCTGATTCCTCACCATTCTCATGATCATTGCAACTCCACGAGGTGAGATCTTGCATGGAGCCCCAGGCCGAGGGAGATTGACAGTTATTTTGTGTTTCTTCCATTTGCGAATAATCGCACCAACTGTTGTCACCTTCTCACCAAGCTGCTTGGCGATGGTCTTGTAGCCCATTCCAGCCTTGTGTAGGTCTACAATCTTGTCCCTGACATCCTTGGAGAGCTCTTTGGTCTTGGCCATGGTGGAGAGTTTGGAATCTGATTGATTGATTGCTTCTGTGGACAGGTGTCTTTTATACAGATAACAAGCTGAGATTAGGAGCACTCCCTTTAAGAGTGTGCTCCTAATCTCAGCTCGTTACCTGTATAAAACACAACTGGGAGCCAGAAATCTTTCTGATTGAGACGGGGTCAAATACTTATTTCCCTCATTAAAATGCAAATCAATTTATAACATTTTTGACATGTGTTTTTCTGGATTTGTTTGTTGTTATTCTGTCTCTCACTGTTCAAATAAACCTACCATTAAAATTATAGACTGATCATTTATTTGTCAGTGGGCAAACGTACAAAATCAGCAGGGGATCAAATACTTTTTTCCCTCACTGTATATATATATACAGTGGGGAAAAAAAGTATTTAGTCAGCCACCAATTGTGCAAGTTCTCCCACTTAAAATGATGAGAGAGGCCTGTAATTGTCATCATAGGTACACGTCAACTATGACAGACAAAATGAGATAAAAAAATCCAGAAAATCACATTGTAGGATTTTTTATGAATTTATTTGCAAATTATGGTGGAAAATAAGTATTTGGTCAATAACAAAAGTTTCTCAATACTTTGTTATATACCCTTTGTTGGCAATGACACAGGTCTAACGTTTTCTGTAAGTCTTCACAAGATTTTCACACACTGTTGCTGGTATTTTGGCCCATTCCTCCATGCAGATCTCCTCTAGAGCAGTGATGTTTTGGGGCTGTCGCTGGGCAACAAGGACTTTCAACTCCCTCCAAAGATTTTCTATGGGGTTGAGATCTGGAGACTGGCTAGGCCACTCCAGGACCTTGAAATGCTTCTTACAAAGCCACTCCTTCGTTGCCCGGGCGGTGTGTTTGGGATCATTGTCATGCTGAAAGACCCAGCCACGTTTCATTTTCAATGCCCTTCCTGATAGAAGGAGGTTTTCACTCAAAATCTCATGATACATGGCCCCATTCATTCTTTCCTTTACACGGATCAGTCGTCCTGGTCCCTTTGCAGAAAAACAGCCCCAAAGCATGATGTTTCCACCCCCATGCTTCACAGTAGGTATGGTGTTCTTTGGATGTAACTCAGCATTCTTTGTGCTCCAAACACGACGAGTTGAGTTTTTACCAAAAAGTTCTATTTTGGTTTCATCTGACCATATGACATTCTCCCAATCCTCTTCTGGATCATCCAAATGCACTCTAGCAAACTTCAGACGGGCCTGGACATGTACTGGCTTAAGCAGGGGGACACGTCTGGCACTGCAGGATTTGAGTCCCTGGCGGCGTAGTGTGTTGTGATGGTAGGCTTTGTTACTTTGGTCGCAGCTCTCTGCAGGTCATTCACTAGGTCCCCCTGTGTGGTTCTGGGATTTTTGCTCACCGTTCTTGTGATCATTTTGACCCCACGGGGTGAGATCTTGCGTGGAGCCCCAGATCGAGGGAGATTATCAGTGGTCTTGTATGTCTTCCATTTCCTAATAATTGCTCCCACAGTTGATTTCTTCAAACCAAGCTGCTTACCTATTGCAGATTCAGTCTTCCCAGCCTGGTGCAGGTCTACAATTTTGTTTCTGGTGTCCTTTGACAGCTCTTTGGTCTTGGCCATAGTGGATTTTGGAGTGTGACTGTTTGAGGTTGTGGACAGGTGTCTTTTATACTGATAACAAGTTCAAACAGGTGCCATTAATACAGGTAACGAGTGGAGGACAGAGGAGCCTCTTAAAGAAGAAGTTACAGGTCTGTGAGAGACAGAAATCTTGCTTGTTTGTAGGTGACCAAATACTTATTTTCCACCATAATTTGCAAATAAATTTCATAAAAATCCTACAATGTGATTTTCTGGATTTTTTTCTAATTTTGTCTGTCATAGTTGACGTGTACCTATGATGAAAATTACAGGTATCTCTCATCTTTTTAAGTGGGAGAACTTGCACAATTGGTGGCTGACTAAATACTTTTTTTCCCCACTGTATATATATATATATATACAGTGGGAAAAAAAAAGTATTTAGTCAGCCACCAATTGTGCAAGTTCTCCCACTTAAAAAGATGAGAGAGGCCTGTAATTTTCATCATAGGTACACGTCAAGTATGACAGACAAATGAGAAAAAGAAATCCAGAAAATCACATTGTAGGATTTTTAATGAATTTATTTGCAAATTATGGTGTAAAATAAGTATTTGGTCAATAACAAAAGTTTCTCAATACTTTGTTATATACCCTTTGTTGGCAATGACACAGGTCAAACGTTTTCTGTAAGTCTTCACAAGGTTTTCACACACTGTTGCTGGTATTTTGGCCCATTCCTCCATGCAGATCTCTTCTAGAGCAGTGATGTTTTGGGGCTGTCGCTGGGCAACACAGACTTTCAACTCCCTCCAAAGATTTTCTATGGGGTTGAGATCTGGAGACTGGCTAGGCCACTCCAGGACCTTGAAATGCTTCTTACGAAGCCACTCCTTCGTTGCCCGGGCGGTGTGTTTGGGATCATTGTCATGCTGAAAGACCCAGCCACGTTTCATCTTCAATGCCCTTGCTGATGGAAGGAGGTTTTCACTCAAAATCTCACGATACATGGCCCCATTCATTCTTTCCTTTACACGGATCAGTCGTCCTGGTCCCTTTGCAGAAAAACAGCCCCAAAGCATGATGTTTCCACCCCCATGCTTCACAGTAGGTATGGTGTTCTTTGGATGCAACTCAGCATTCTTTGTCCTCCAAACACGACGAGTTGAGTTTTTACCAAAAAAGTTCTATTTTGGTTTCATCTGACCATATGACATTCTCCCAATCCTCTTCTGGATCATCCAAATGCACTCTAGCAAACTTCAGACGGGCCTGGACATGTACTGGCTTAAGCAGGGGGACACGTCTTGCACTGCAGGATTTGAGTCCCTGGCGGCGTAGTGTGTTACTGATGGTAGGCTTTGTTACTTTGGTCCAGCTCTCTGCAGGTCATTCACTAGGTCCCCCGTGTGGTTCTGGGATTTTTGCTCACCGTTCTTGTGATCATTTTGACCCCACGGGGTGAGATCTTGCGTGGAGCCCCAGATCGAGGGAGATTATCAGTGGTCTTGTATGTCTTCCATTTCCTAATAATTGCTCCCACAGTTGATTTCTTCAAACCAAGCTGCTTACCTATTGCAGATTCAGTCTTCCCAGCCTGGTGCAGGTCTACAATTTTGTTTCTGGTGTCCTTTGACAGCTCTTTGGTCTTGGCCATAGTGGAGTTTGGAGTGTGACTGTTTGAGGTTGTGGACAGGTGTCTTTTATACTGATAACATATTCAAACAGGTGCCATTAATACAGGTAACAAGTGGAGGACAGAGGAGCCTCTTAAAGAAGAAGTTACAGGTCTGTGAGAGCCAGAAATCTTGCTTGTTTGTAGGTGACCAAATACTTATTTTCCACCATAATTTGCAAATAAATTCATAAAAAATCCTACAATGTGATTTTCTGGATTTTTTTTCCTCATTTTGTCTGTCATAGTTGACGTGTACCTATGATGAAAATTACAGGCCTCTCTCATCTTTCTAAGTGGGAGAACTTGCACAATTGGTGGCTGACTAAATACTTTTTTTCCCCACTGTACATATAACTTCTACACACTGATCCAAGGTCAGTTTTTGCATCTTTCACCACAACTATCATCAGGGTCACACAGAGTAACCACCACTATTAAGGTTAGAATGTAGGGAGGGTGAGCTGATCCCGGATCTGTGCCTGACGGTGTTATCTGGGAGGGTGAGCTGATCCCTGACGGTGTTATCTGGGAGGGTGAGCTGATCCCTGACGGTGTTATCTGGGAGGGTGAGCTGATCCCTGATGGTGTTATCTGGGAGGGTGAGCTGATCCCTGACGGTGTTATCTGGGAGGGTGAGCTGATCCCTGACAGTGTTATCTGGGAGGGTGAGCTGATCCCTGACGGTGTTATCTGGGAGGGTGAGCTGATCCTGACGGTGTTATCTGGGAGGGTGAGCTGATCCCTGATCTGTGCCTGACGGTGTTATCTGGGAGGGTGAGCTGATCCCTGACGGTGTTATCTGGGAGGGTGAGCTGATCCCTGACGGTGTTATCTGGGAGGGTGAGCTGATCCCTGACGGTGTTATCTGGGAGGGTGAGCTGATCCCTGATCTGTGCCTGACGGTATTATCTGGGAGGGTGAGCTGATCCCTGACGGTGTTATCTGGGAGGGTGAGCTGATCCTGACGGTGTTATCTGGGAGGGTGAGCTGATCCCTGACGGTGTTATCTGGGAGGGTGAGCTGATCCCTGACGGTGTTATCTGGGAGGGTGAGCTGATCCTGACGGTGTTATCTGGGAGGGTGAGCTGATCCCTGACGGTGTTATCTGGGAGGGTGAGCTGATCCTGACGGTGTTATCTGGGAGTGTGAGCTGATCCCTGACGGTGTTATCTGGGAGGGTGAGCTGATCCCTGACGGTGTTATCTGGGAGGGTGAGCTGATCCCTGACGGTGTTATCTGGGAGGGTGAGCTGATCCCTGACAGTGTTATCTGGGAGGGTGAGCTGATCCCTGACGGTGTTATCTGGGAGGGTGAGCTGATCCCTGACAGTGTTATCTGGGAGGGTGAGCTGATCCCTGACGGTGTTATCTGGGAGGGTGAGCTGATCCCTGACGGTGTTATCTGGGAGGGTGAGCTGATCCCTGACGGTGTTATCTGGGAGGGTGAGCTGATCCCTGACGGTGTTATCTGGGAGGGTGAGCTGATCCTGACGGTGTTATCTGGGAGGGTGAGCTGATCCCTGATCTGTGCCCGACGGTGTTCATCTTTTTGTGGACCCCAATGGGAATAGCCATGTCTACAACCCTAAGCATCCAAATCTCCATCTCTTAGATGAAATCAGTCCTGAATCTGGAGGATTATCATCATATTATGCGTTCTGAACACGTTAATAACATTATAGTGAGTTAAATGAGTGCGGTTACATGCACACAATAATACGATTATTGTTGATAGTGCGATTAATATAATAGTTAGATTTTACATTTTTAGTCATTTAGCAGACGCTCTTATCCAGAGCGACTTACAGTTAGCGAGTGCATACATTTTCATACTGGCCCCCCGTGGGAAACGAACCCACAACCCTGGCGTTGCAAGCGCCATGCTCTACCAACTGAGCTGCACGGGATCAAAACTTTTACATGCTTTGCAGGAAGAACGATGAAATACACTGCAGGAACACTGATTAAGGTGTTTACATGTCCTAATAGTTTGAAAGATTGCTCAGAAAACCAGGTGTTTTAATTGGTGTATGCTTACTTCGATTATGACCTTACGCTGATTATAGTTTTTTCCAACTGCTAACGCACAAAATCTTTTCATGTCACAAGATTTTTGAAACCTCTCACTCAAAGTGCAAAACTACACACCAAATCTCCAAAACCATAAGCTATTTCTCAGCCTTTGACTCAGTTGTCAATTGCATAAAACACTTTTTTCAAAACACTACACACAATTCTCTACCTAAAACACAAAAATCTAACAGGAAGTGACTTGCTTTCCTTTTCCAAACACAACCAATCAAAATGCTACACTTATTCACCAGGTCACACACACACTCCTCACATGTGCAAACACTAATTGCTTAACTGATCACTAACCAATCACTGCTTTACTGTAGTATAGGCCTATAAATAGGTCAAAGGTCAGATTACCTGTTTTGAACAATGGATGCCAACAATGGACAGAGAGCAAGAGGAGTAGGAGGGAGAGGCAGGGGACAACAACGAGGACAAATTCAAAGACGAAGAGTTGGAAGAGGAGGAGGAGGAGGAAGATGAGGAAGAGGAGGAAGATGAGGAAGAGGAAGAGGAAGAGGAGGATGAGGGCAAAGAAGAGAAGGAAGGAGAGCCATCTCTGATGAGATTAGGGCAACACTTGTTGATCATGTGATCAACCACGGTTTGACCATGAGAGAGGCTGGACTGAGAGTCCAGCCCAACTTGAGTCGATTTACAGTGGCGTCCATAATTCGAACCTTCAGAAATGAGAACAGGTATGCAACTATCTAATGACTGTTTTAGCATTACAGTAATGTACTGTAAAATACGTATGACTGCATAGTATTGCATAAACATTTGTAACTCTAAGCCATCCATTTACTGCACTGCATTGAATGAATGAGGTTGGTTATCATGCTGTACTAAATTTTTTTGTACATTGTTTACAGTTCCTATAATGAACACATACTGTGTTTGAATTCTGTACAGAGTGGAAAGGCAAAGACATCATGGAGGACGAGGACGCTTGTTTACAGATGTACAAGAGACTGCAATTATAAATATGGTTTTGGCCAACAATGCAATTAGGATTCGAGAGATAAGAGAGCACATCTTGAATAATGACACCATATTTAACAACATCAATGCTGTAAGCCTGTCGACCATACAACGCATCCTCCAACGGCACCAAGTGACGATGAAACAACTTTACAAAGGTGCCATTTGAGAGAAACTCTGACAGAGTCAAGAATCTGCGACATGACTTTGTAGAGGTATGTATGCAACACTACTTCCAGTACTTCAGACATACCATATTTACTCATCTGTATATCCTTTTGTCTGTTACAGAGAGTATTGGAGATGGATGCCCATGTAATTCGCCATGAATTTATTTATGTGGATGTGGTTGGCTTCAACCTCACCAAAACCAGGCGCCGCGGAATAAATGTAATTGGACAGAGGGCAATTACCAATGTCCCTGGACAGCGTGGGGGTAATATAACTATGTGTGCTGCCATCACTCAAAACGGGGTCCTCCATCACAATGCCACACTGGGTCCGTACAACACCGGCCATATGCTCACTTTTCTGGATGCAATTTACACAATGCTTGTCCCTGATCCAGATCAGGAGCCTGCTAGATTTGTGGTTATATGGGACAATGTCAGTTTTCACCGGGCTGTTCTGGTTCAAAACTGGTTTGCCACCCATCCACAATTTGTATTGGGAATTCTTCTCAGCCTGGCGCTGGAAAGTGTATGATCGCCAACCCTATGCCCGCATGCCGCTTCTCCAGGCAATGGAGGACGCATGTGGGGACATAGAGGTTGCCTCTGTCCAAGGTTGGATACGCCATGCTAGGAGATACTTCCCTCAATGTTTGGCAAGAGAAAACATATCTTGTGATGTGGACGAAGTATTGTGGCCAGACCCAGCCTGGAGAAGAGATGAAGCGTAGCTTAACCCCCCCCCTACCAATTCCTGGACTGCCCCCCCGGGACCCCACACACACAATTGTTTTTTTACAGTATTCTAAAGAATATACTTTTGGTTTACTTATGTTTATGGTTTTGTTGTATGCTACTGTATACAACAGTAATGTTTGGCCTAATAAATATTTTCTGTTTCTACATTGCATTGGTGTTTACAGTGTACTTGTTACCCCTCTCAGCAGATTACTTTCACTGTAGAACATTGTATTGAAATGTAGATGTAAGCCTATGAAAGTCCAAAGAGCTACGACAGAGCCTGGATTCGAACCAGGATCTGTGGCAGTGCCTTAGACCACTGCGCCACTCGGCACTGGGACGAGTCTCTCTCTCTCCGTCTGTGGCAGGCTGACAGACCATAAACCAGGATATAATGTCCCTGCTCCTCACAACAAACACATTTATATTTAAAGTCCCATCTGTGATTGTTTGTCTTAGTGCTTATTCTGATTATGTTTACACTGGTCTTAATGGTTGGAAAGAAAGTCAGCCTTAAGATGCTGCGAGGAGTGTCAGTGACTAACGTGGCTTTAACCATAGAAGTAGAATGTGATTCAGATGATTCTGTTTCTATTCTACTTCTATGGCTTTATAATGGGACTCTTGATGACGTGGTTCAACAATTAGGCTGCGTACCAGATGGCACCTTATTCACTTTTGACCAAAAGTAGTGCACTATATAGGGAATAGGGCGCCATTTGGGACGAAGACTTGTTCATTGTTACAGAGACCGAGCGAGGCAGCGAGGCAGGCAGCGAGGCAGGCAGCGAGGCAGATTATTATATTGACATGGAGGATTAGTGGTGTGTTTTCTCTGACTAGGCTAAACCCATTAACCCTGGAGAGACCACACAGTTTCCATCCAATGCTCAAATACGGAAATTATTTTCACTCTTCTTTCTCTCTCTCTCTCTGAATATTTCACAATCCTGACAGCAGAGCTGGAGAAGCTGGAGCCAGATGATCAGGCACCTGTCCTAGGCAGTGATGTTCAAGTGGTTATTGAAAATAATGACTGCATATACAGTACTGTATACGCCCAATAATCAATCAATTCTCATTTAAAGGAAATGTTCTTGACCAACGGTAATATTTCCCGTTCGTTGTAAGTCATGATGAACACTGAACTAAGGAGCACAAAGTATACAAAAGACAGAGTAAATAATCGCAATTGAAGAGAGGTTGTATATCTTCAGACCCCAAACCTCCTTTCCTCCGGAGTCATGTTAGAGAATGGAAGTGGTCCAAATGCACCCTACGCCCTACGCCCTACGCCCTACGCCCTACGCCCTACGCCCTAAACCCTACGCCCTACGCCCTACGCCCTACGCCCTACGCCCTACGCCCTACGCCCTACGCCCTACGCCCTACGCCCTACGCCCTACGCCCTACGCCCTAACGCCCACGCCCTACGCCCTACGCCTACGCCTACGCCCTACGCCCTACGCCCCTAAACGCCTAAACCCTACGCCCTACGCCCTACGCCCTACGCCCTACGCCCTACGCCCTAAACCCTAAAGCCTAAACGCCTACGCCCTACGCCCTACGCCCTACGCCCTACGCCCTACGCCCTAAACCCTACGCCCTACGCCCTACGCCCTACGCCCTACGCCCTACGCCCTACGCCCTACGCCCTACGCCCTACGCCCTAAACCCTACGCCCTACGCCCTAAACCCTACGCCCTACGCCCTACGCCCTAAACCCTACGCCCTACGCCCTAAACCCTACGCCCTACGCCCTACGCCCTACGCCCTACACCCTACGCCCTACGCCCTACGCCCTACGCCCTACGCCCTTGTGGAGATCTGAGAGGATTTGACAGGTGCAATCAATCTGGTAGCAGAACCAGCTGTTAGGAGTAGGAGGGAACAGAACCAGCTGTTAGGAGTAGGAGGGAACAGAACCAGCTGTTAGGAGTAGGAGGGAACAGAACCAGCTGTTAGGAGTAGGAGGGAACAGAACCAGCTGTTAGGAGTAGGAGGGAACAGAACCAGCTGTTAGGAGTAGGAGGGAACAGAACCAGCTGTTAGGAGTAGGAGGGAACAGAACCAGCTGTTTGGAGTAGGAGGGAACAGAACCAGCTGTTAGGAGTAGGAGGGAACAGAACCAGCTGTTAGGAGTAGGAGGGAACAGAACCAGCTGTTAGGAGTAGGAGGGAACAGAACCAGCTGTTAGGAGTAGGAGGGAACAGAACCAGCTGTTAGGAGTAGGAGGGAACAGAACCAGCTGTTAGGAGTAGGAGGGAACAGAACCAGCTGTTAGGAGTAGGAGGGAACAGAACCAGCTGTTAGGAGTAGGAGGGAACAGAACCAGCTGTTAGGAGTAGGAGGGAACAGAACCAGCTGTTAGGAGTAGGAGGGAACAGAACCAGCTGTTAGGAGTAGGAGGGAACAGAACCAGCTGTTTGGAGTAGGAGGGAACAGAACCAGCTGTTAGGAGTAGGAGGGAACAGAACCAGCTGTTTGGAGTAGGAGGGAACAGAACCAGCTGTTTGGAGTAGGAGGGAACAGAACCAGCTGTTAGAGTAGGAGGGAACAGAACCAGCTGTTAGGAGTAGGAGGGAACAGAACCAGCTGTTTGGAGTAGGAGGGAACAGAACCAGCTGTTAGGAGTAGGAGGGAACAGAACCAGCTGTTAGGAGTAGGAGGGAACAGAACCAGCTGTTAGGAGTAGGAGGGAACAGAACCAGCTGTTAGGAGTAGGAGGGAACAGAACCAGCTGTTTGGAGTAGGAGGGAACAGAACCAGCTGTTAGGAGTAGGAGGGAACAGAACCAGCTGTTTGGAGTAGGAGGGAACAGAACCAGCTGTTAGGAGTAGGAGGGAACAGAACCAGCTGTTAGGAGTAGGAGGGAACAGAACCAGCTGTTAGGAGTAGGAGGGAACAGAACCAGCTGTTTGGAGTAGGAGGGAACAGAACCAGCTGTTAGGAGTAGGAGGAACAGAACCAGCTGTTAGGAGTAGGAGGGAACAGAACCAGCTGTTTGGAGTAGGAGGAACAGAACCAGCTGTTAGGAGTAGGAGGGAACAGAACCAGCTGTTAGGAGTAGGAGGGAACAGAACCAGCTGTTAGGAGTAGGAGGGAACAGAACCAGCTGTTAGGAGTAGGAGGGAACAGAACCAGCTGTTTGGAGTAGGAGGGAACAGAACCAGCTGTTAGGAGTAGGAGGGAACAGAACCAGCTGTTAGGAGTAGGAGGGAACAGAACCAGCTGTTAGGAGTAGGAGGGAACAGAACCAGCTGTTAGGAGTAGGAGGGAACAGAACCAGCTGTTAGGAGTAGGAGGGAACAGAACCAGCTGTTAGGAGTAGGAGGGAACAGAACCAGCTGTTAGGAGTAGGAGGGAACAGAACCAGCTGTTAGGAGTAGGAGGGAACAGAACCAGCTGTTAGGAGTAGGAGGGAACAGAACCAGCTGTTAGGAGTAGGAGGGAACAGAACCAGCTGTTTGGAGTAGGAGGGAACAGAACCAGCTGTTAGGAGTAGGAGGGAACAGAACCAGCTGTTAGGAGTAGGAGGGAACAGAACCAGCTGTTAGGAGTAGGAGGGAACAGAACCAGCTGTTAGGAGTAGGAGGGAACAGAACCAGCTGTTAGGGAGTAGGAGGGAACAGAACCAGCTGTTAGGAGTAGGAGGGAACAGAACCAGCTGTTTGGAGTAGGAGGGAACAGAACCAGCTGTTAGGAGTAGGAGGGAACAGAACCAGCTGTTAGGAGTAGGAGGGAACAGAACCAGCTGTTAGGAGTAGGAGGGAACAGAACCAGCTGTTAGGAGTAGGAGGGAACAGAACCAGCTGTTAGGAGTAGGAGGGAACAGAACCAGCTGTTAGGAGTAGGAGGGAACAGAACCAGCTGTTTGGAGTAGGAGGGAACAGAACCAGCTGTTTGAGGGCTGAGGCGTATAGAGAGAGTCGGGACAACTAATTATAGACGTTCAGTTACACAGCATGTCACGTTAATTGGGCACGGCTGCATTAGAGTTTTGTAGCGTCATGAAAAAATGCATCAATAATGTAGAAAACCTCAATGTCCGAACTCTCTAAATACAGTACATGGCTCGGGGTACAACCCAAACCGCTCTGTACTCTGTCTTCTAACCGAGCTCGTTGTGTTCAGCCAATAAAAAACAGCTTCCTGCACAATGTATCCCGACAGACATTCAGTCAGCTTCACCTGTTGAGCTACTAATGGTTGTTCTCTGCATTGTCAGTCTGTTTCATCATTATGGCCAGATAGTTGAATGAATGGTTCTTACTAATGGAATTACTAATGGTTGTTCTTTCTCGATAAGTGTCATGTCAGTAAGACCAGTGTCAACATTTATCACGTATTCTACATCCAAGTATGGCCAACTGAATTCTAACATCAACTAACATTAGTTACTGTGTCTTGTATGTACATTCAACCTATCCAAGTATCGGTTACACCAATGGTTCTAAGGGCTACACTGTTAGACGTCTTAAAACAGTGATGACATTGTTACGTAGGCCTCATGACAAGAGGTTCAAGTGATGTCTAACCTGTCATTCTATGGACTGAGATTGGATCGTCCTCTAGGCCAGGGGGTTTTCAAACTTCTCCTCGGGGACTGTTTTCATGTGCACACCTCATTCAACTTGTCAACTAATCATCAAGCCCTTGATTATTTCAATCAGCAGTGTAATGCTAGGACAAAGACAAAAACGTGACCCCCCTTGTGGCCCCCAGGGCCTAGTCTGTTTTATATATGGTCTAGTCCAATAACCCTAGTCTGTTTTATATATGGTCTAGTCCAATAACCCTAGTCTGTTTTATATATGGTCTAGTCCAATAACCCTAGTCTGTTTTATATATGGTCTAGTCCAATAACCCTAGTCTGTTTTATATATGGTCTAGTCCAATAACCCTAGTCTGTTTTATATATGGTCTAGTCCAATAACCCTAGTCTGTTTTATATATGGTCTAGTCCAATAACCCTAGTCTGTTTTATATATGGTCTAGTCCAATAACCCTAGTCTGTTTTTATATATGGTCTAGTCCAATAACCCTAGTCTGTTTTATATATGGTCTAGTCCAATAACCCTAGTCTGTTTTATATATGGTCTAGTCCAATAACCCTAGTCTGTTTTTTATATGGTCTAGTCCAATAACCCTAGTCTGTTTTTATATATGGTCTAGTCCAATAACCCTAGTCTGTTTTATATATGGTCTAGTCCAATAACCCTAGTCTGTTTTATATATGGTCTAGTCCAATAACCCTAGTCTGTTTTTATATATGGTCTAGTCCAATAACCCTAGCCTGTTTTATATATGGTCTAGTCCAATAACCCTAGTCTGTTTTATATATGGTCTAGTCCAATAACCCTAGTCTGTTTTATATATGGTCTAGTCCAATAACCCTAGTCTGTTTTATATATGGTCTAGTCCAATAACCCTAGCCTGTTTTATATATGGTCTAGTCCAATAACCCTAGTCTGTTTTATATATGGTCTAGTCCAATAACCCTAGCCTGTTTTATATATGGTCTAGTCCAATAACCCTAGTCTGTTTTATATATGGTCTAGTCCAATAACCCTAGTCTGTTTTATATATGGTCTAGTCCAATAACCCTAGTCTGTTTTATATATGGTCTAGTCCAATAACCCTAGTCTGTTTTATATATGGTCTAGTCCAATAACCCTAGTCTGTTTTATATATGGTCTAGTCCAATAACCCTAGTCTGTTTTATATATGGTCTAGTCCAATAACCCTAGCCTGTTTTATATATGGTCTAGTCCAATAACCCTAGCCTGTTTTATATATGGTCTAGTCCAATAACCCTAGCCTGTTTTATATATGGTCTAGTCCAATAACCCTAGTCTGTTTTATATATGGTATAGTCCAATAACCCTAGTCTGTTTTATATATGGTCTAGTCCAATAACCCTAGTCTGTTTTATATATGGTCTAGTCCAATAACCCTAGTCTGTTTTATATATGGTCTAGTCCAATAACCCTAGTCTGTTTTTATATATGGTCTAGTCCAATAACCCTAGTCTGTTTTATATATGGTCTAGTCCAATAACCCTAGTCTGTTTTATATATGGTCTAGTCCAATAACCCTAGTCTGTTTTATATATGGTCTAGTCCAATAACCCTAGTCTGTTTTATATATGGTCTAGTCCAATAACCCTAGTCTGTTTTATATATGGTCTAGTCCAATAACCCTAGTCTGTTTTATATATGGTCTAGTCCAATAACCCTAGTCTGTTTTATATATGGTCTAGTCCAATAACCCTAGTCTGTTTTATATATGGTCTAGTCCAATAACCCTAGTCTGTTTTATATATGGTCTAGTCCAATAACCCTAGTCTGTTTTATATATGGTCTAGTCCAATAACCCTAGTCTGTTTTATATATGGTCTAGTCCAATAACCCTAGTCTGTTTTATATATGGTCTAGTCCAATAACCCTAGTCTGTTTTATATATGGTCTAGTCCAATAACCCTAGTCTGTTTTATATATGGTCTAGTCCAATAACCCTAGTCTGTTTTATATATGGTCTAGTCCAATAACCCTAGTCTGTTTTATATATGGTCTAGTCCAATAACCCTAGTCTGTTTTATATATGGTCTAGTCCAATAACCCTAGTCTGTTTTATATATGGTATAGTCCAATAACCCTAGTCTGTTTTATATATGGTCTAGTCCAATAACCCTAGTCTGTTTTATATATGGTCTAGTCCAATAACCCTAGTCTGTTTTATATATGGTCTAGTCCAATAACCCTAGTCTGTTTTTATATATGGTCTAGTCCAATAACCCTAGTCTGAGTCCAGCCACAGGAACCACACTTAGAAAAAAATGGTGCCCAAAAGGGGTTCTACCTGGAACCAAAAGGGGTTCTTCCTGGAACCAAAAGGGGTTCTTCCTGGAACCAAAAGGGGTTCTACCTGGAACCAAAAGGGGTTCTTCCTGGAACCAAAAGGGGTTCTTCCTGGAACCAAAAGGGGTTCTTCCTGGAACCAAAAGGGGTTCTTCCTGGAACCAAAAGGGGTTCTTCCTGGAACCAAAAGGGGTTCTTCCTGGAACCAAAAGGGGTTCTTCCTGGAACCAAAAGGGGTTCTACCTGGAACCAAAAGGGGTTCTTCCTGGAACCAAAAGGGGTTCTTCCTGGAACCAAAAGGGGTTCTACCTGGAACCAAAAGGGGTTCTACCTGGAACCATATTGGATTCTCCTATGGGAACAGCTGAAGAACCCTTTTGGAACCTTTTTTTTCTGAGAGTGCATGATGTGTATTCATCATGAGAGGTTGTGACACCATGAGGAATGACCAGACTGCCTGTATGAGATGCATAAAGAAGAGCAGTAAAAGTCTTCACCAGAAACCCCTCTCCTCTCCTCTCCTCTCCTCTCCTCTCCTCTCCTCTCCTCTCCTCTCCTCTCCTCTCCTCTCCTCTCCTCTCCTCTCCTCTCCTCTCCTCTCCTCTCCTCTCCTCTCCTCTCCTCTCCTCTCCTCTCACAGACTTTCATCATTCCATCTAGGTGTGGAACAACGTGCTTTAAATACTCCCTACATTATTTATATGTTTCTGGTAGAAAAGGTGAATCCACAATAAGCTTTATACAATTCTAAGGGAGAATAATTCCAGAAGATAAGATCCTTCTCCTCTCTTCTACTCTCCTCTCTTCTCTCTCCTCCTCTCGCTCCTCCTCTCTCTCCTCCTCTCTCTCCTCCTCTCTCTCCTTCTCTCTCTCCTTCTCTCTCTCCTTCTTCTCTCTTTTTCTCACTCTCTCAGCTGGCAACGGGAACAATGGAACATGGAGACACATCAGAGAATCCAAAGTCACAGAGGGCCTGGTTGAGATGGATAGCAGGTTTCAGGGAAGATTGAAAGTCAATGAGGCGAGTTTCCTACCCTTAACCCTACCATAACCCTAACCTTAACCCTAACACTAACCCTAACCCTAACCCTAACCCTAACCTTACCGCTACCATTAACCCTTAACCATAACCCTACCCCTAACCATAACCCTACCCCTACCCCTACCCCTACCCCTACCCCTACCCTAACCCTAACCCTAACCCTAACCCTAACCCTACCCTAACCCTAACCCTAACCCTAACCTTACCGCTACCCCTAACCTTACTGCTAACCCTAACCCTACCCTAACCCTAACCCTAACCCTAACCCTAACCCTAACCTTACCGCTACACCTAACCCTACCCCTACCCCTACCCCTACCCCTAACCCTAACCCTAACCCTACCCTACCCTACCCTACCCTACCCTACCCTACCCCTACCCCTACCCCTACCCTAACCCTAACCCTAACCCTAACCTTACCGCTACCCCTAACCCTACCCCTAACCCTAACCCTAACCCTAACCCTAACCCTAACCCTAACCCTAACCAACCCTAACCACCGCTACCCCCTAACCCTAACCCACCTAACCCTAACCCCAACCCAACCTTACCGCTACCCCTAACCTTACCGCTACCCCTACCCCTACCCCACCCCTACCCTAACCCTAACCCTAACCCTACCCTTAACCCTACCCTACCCTACCCCTACCCCTACCCCTACCCTAACCCTAACCCTAACCTTACCGCTACCCCTAACCCTACCCCTAACCCTAACCCTAACCCTAACCCTACCCTAACCCTACCCCTACCCCTACCCCTACCCCTACCCTAACCCTAACCCTAACTCTTATGAAGTAAAGTACTTTAAAAATGCAATTCATGATTATTATCATTATATACTACTTTTCAGGCCCAGTCAGGTTTTTGTATATAAAAATGTCTGCTTTAATCCAACAGAATATGAATCTTTGCCCTCAGGAGAGCCCCACAGAACTCATCAGCCAAACCGAGAGGATATGGGCCATGAGATTTCACCGGGATTCTGGAAAAAGCGCTCTGCTCCAGTCGTGTTGTGTGTGTGAGGGAGGAAGTTCCAGTCAGAACCTGTCTCTCATGTCTGGCCTAATAACTACACTGAAGCCTCACCGAGAGCTGGGTGAGAGGACGTCTCTTCGTGCGTTAAGACGTTATATCAACAAATCAATATGTTGGCTCCTTACATATGGAACCATGGCAGCCCTGCACCGCTCTGCTCGCTGCTGGGCCTCTTGGCAAGGACACTCTCTAGAATCTAAGGCTGCTCAAATGGCTCACTATTTCCATTAGGGCTCTGGTCAAATGTAGTGCACTACGTAGGGAATAGGGTGCCATTTGGGACGAAATCTAAAAGAACAAAAAACAGAGGAACCACTCCTTTGTACAGAATGCGACGCT
>NC_059198.1:56272261-56284761 GCF_020615455.1 Coregonus clupeaformis | reverse complement strand
GTGCACTACTTTTGACCCTATTCCCTATGCACTACTTTTAACCCTATTCCCTATGCACTACTTTGACCCTATTCCGTATGCACTACTTTGACCCTATTCCTTATGCACTACTTTGACCCTATTCCCTATGCACTACTTTGACCATATTCTCTATTCCCTATTCACTACTTTGACCCTATTCCCTATGCACTACTTTGACCCTATTCCCTATGCACTACTTTGACCATATTCTCTATTCCCTATGCACTACTTTGACCCTATTCCCTATGCACTACTTTGACCCTATTCCCTATTCCCTATGCACTACTTTGACCCTATTCCCTATGCACTATTTTAACCCTATTCCCTATGCACTACTTTGACCATATTCCCTATTCCCTATGCACTACTTTGACCCTATTCCCAATGCACTACTTTGACCCTATTCCCTATGCACTACTTTGACCATATTCCCTATTCCCTATGCACTACTTTGACCCTATTCCCTATGCACTACTTTGACCCTATTCCTAATGCACTACATTGAACCTATTCCTTATGCACTACTTTGACCCTATTCCCTATGCACTACTTTGACCCTATTCCATGTGCACTACTTTGACCCTATTCCCTATGCACTACTTTAACCTTATTCCCTATGCACTACTTTGACCCTATTCCTAATGCACTAATTTGACCCTATTCCTTATGCACTACTTTGACCCTATTCCTAATGCACTAATTTGACCCTATTCCTTATGCACTACTTTGACCCTATTCCTAATGCACTAATTTGACCCTATTCCTTATGCACTACTTTGACCCTTTCCCCTTTTCATTACTTTGACCATATTCCCTATGCACTACTTTGACCCTATTCCTTATGCACTACTTTGACCATATTCCCTATTCACTACTTTGACCCTATTCCCTATGCACTACTTTGACCCTATTCCCAATGCACTACTTTGACCATATTCCTTATTCCCTATGCACTATTTTAACCCTATTCCCTATGCACTACTTTGACCATATTCCCTATTCCCTATGCACTACTTTGACCCTATTCCCAATGCACTACTTTGACCCTATTCCATATGCACTACTTTGACCATATTCCCTATTCCCTATGCACTACTTTGACCCTATTCCCTATGCACTACTTTGACCCTATTCCCAATGCACTACATTGAACCTATTCCTTATGCACTACTTTGACCATATTCCCTATGCACTACTTTGACCCTATTCCATGTGCACTACTTTGACCCTATTCCCTATGCACTACTTTAACCTTATTCCCTATGCACTACTTTGACCCTATTCCTAATGCACTACTTTGACCCTATTCCCTATGCCCTACTTTGACCCTATTCCATATGCACTACTTTGACCCTTTCCCCTATGCACTACTTTGACCCTATTCCCTATGCACTACTTTGACCCTATTCCATGTGCACTACTTTGACCCTATTCCCTATGCACTACTTTAACCTTATTCCCTATGCACTACTTTGACCCTATTCCCTATGCACTACTTTGACCCTATTCCCTATGCACTACTTTGACCCTATTCCCTATGCACTACTTTGACCATATTCCCTATGCACTACTTTGACCATATTCCCTATGCACTACTTTGACCATATTCCCTATGCACTACTTTGACCATATTCCCTATGCACTACTTTGACCATATTCCCTATTCCCTATGCACTACTTTGACCTTATTCCCTATTCCCTATGCACTACTTTGACCATATTCCCTATGCACTACTTTGACCATATTCCCTATGCACTACTTTGACCATATTCCCTATTCCCTATGCACTACTTTGACCATATTCCCTATGCACTACTTTGACCATATTCCCTATGCACTACTTTGACCATATTCCCTATGCACTACTTTGACCATATTCCCTATTCCCTATGCACTACTTTGACCCTATTCCCTATTCCCTATGCACTACTTTGACCATATTCCCTATTCCCTATGCACTACTTTGACCCTATTCCCTATTCCCTATGCACTACTTTGACCTTATTCCCTATGCACTACTTTGACCATATTCCCTATTCCTTATGCACTACTTTGACCATATTCCCTATGCACTACTTTTACCATATTCCCTATTCCCTATGCACTACTTTGACCCTATTCCCTATGCACTACTTTGACCTTATTCCCTATGCACTACTTTGACCATATTCCATATTCCCTATGCACTACTTTGACCTTATTCCCTATGCACTATTTTAACCCTATTCCTTATGCACTATTTTGACCATATTCCCTATTCTCTATGCACTACATTGACCCTATTCCCTATGCACTACTTTGACCTTTGACCCTATTCCCTATGCACTACTTTGACCCTATTCCCTATGCACTACTTTGACCCTATTCCCTATGCACTACTTTGACCCTATTCCCTATGCACTACTTTGACCATATTCCCTATGCACTACTTTGACCCTATTCCTTATGCACTACTTTGACCTCATTCCATATGCACTACTTTGACCATATTCCCTATTCCCTATGCACTACTTTGACCATATTCCCTATTCCCTATGCACTACTTTGACCCTATTCCCTATGCACTACTTTGACCATATTCCATATTCCCTATGCACTACTTTGACCATATTCCCTATTCCCTATGCACTACTTTGACCCTATTCCCTATGCACTACTTTGACCATATTCCCTATGCACTACTTTGACCCTATTCCCTATGCACTACTTTGACCCTATTCCCTATGCACTACTTTGACCCTATTCCCTATGCACTACTTTGACCATATTCCCTATGCACTACTTTGACCCTATTCCCTATGCACTACTTTGACCCTATTCCCTATGCACTACTTTGACCTTATTCCGTATGTACTACTTTGACCCTATTCCCTATGCACTTCTTTCACCTTATTCCGTATGTACTACTTTGACCCTATTCCTTATGCAATACTTTGACCCTATTCCTTATGCAATACTTTGACCCTATTCCTTATGCAATACTTTGACCCTATTCCTTATGCAATACTTTGACCCTATTCCCTATGCACTACTTTGACCCTATTCCCTATGCACTACTTTGACCTTATTCCCTATGCACTACTTTGACCATATTCCCTATTCCCTATGCACTACTTTGACCCTATTCCCTATGCACTACTTTGACCTTATTCCCTATGCACTACTTTGACCATATTCCCTATTCCCTATGCACTACTTTGACCATATTCCCTATTCACTACTTTGACCCTATTCCCTATGCACTACTATGACCATATTCCCTATGCACTACTTTGACCATATTCCCTATTCACTACTTTGACCATATTCCCTATGCACTACTTTGACCCTATTCCCTATGCACTACTTTGACCATATTCCCTATGCACTACTTTGACCCTATTCCCTATGCACTACTTTGACCCTATTCCCTATGCACTACTTTGACCTTATTCCCTATGCACTACTTTGACCATATTCCCTATTCCCTATGCACTACTTTGACCCTATTCCCTATGCACTACTTTGACCTTATTCCCTATGCACTACTTTGACCCTATTCCCTATGCACTACTTTTACCATATTCCCTATGCACTACTTTGACCTTATTCCCTATGCACTACTTTGACCCTATTCCCTATGCACTACTTTTACCATATTCCCTATGCACTACTTTGACCTTATTCCCTATGCACTACTTTGACCCTATTCCTTATGCACTACTTTGACCTTATTCCATATGCACTACTTTGACCATATTCCCTATTCCCTATGCACTACTTTGACCCTATTCCCTATGCACTACTTTGACCCTATTCCCTATGTACTACTTTGACCCTATTCCCTATCCACTACTTTGACCATATTCCATATTCCCTATGCACTACTTTGACCCTATTCCTTATGCACTACTTTGACCTTATTCCATATGCACTACTTTGACCATATTCCCTATTCCCTATGCACTACTTTGACCCTATTCCCTATGCACTACTTTGACCATATTCCATATTCCCTATGCACTACTTTGACCCTATTCCCTATGCACTAATTCCAAAGTGGAAATTACAAACTTTAGAAGCCTTTTACAAACTCATACACAGGACAAGTTTGCAATTCCTGCTGTGTTGTAAAATTCTCAGCAACAAAAGAGTGATCAAATTAAGATCCTACATCTGTATACAGTATATCGAATAGGGTGCCATTTTGGGTGCAAACATGGGTTTAACACAAATAATGAGTTTAACCTGAATACAGTAAAGAAACAGGTTAGTCTGGCCATGATCGGATTCCATTCAGTCTTTCTCTGTCTGCGTCGCACATGGCACCCTATTACCTAGGGGGGGGTTTCTCTCTGTGTTCTGACCTTGAACTGAAGCATGAGAACAGAATGCTACTCACCGCTTGTAACCGGTGTAGTGTCTCCTGTTTTGGTTGAGGTGTTCCCCTCATTAAACAGTAACTGGTGTAGTGTCTCCTGTTTTGGTTGAGGTGTTCCCCTCATTAAACAGTAACTGGTGTAGTCTGGTAGTTGTGCCATTTTAGCTAACCCTAGTCGGCACGTGGTACTACAATATACTACAGTCATGTCCACAAAAACACTAGAGTGGACATTATAGTATACTACAGGAAAGTCCACACAAACACTACAGTGAATACTGCAGTCTGCAAAACACTACAGTGAATACTGTAGCATGTACATTTATTTAGCGTACTAAATATTTTTTTTACTGTGGGTTAGCTGTAAACGTGTAACATGTTTGAATTAGGACCGCAATGGAAATACATTTAAAAAATTGTGCTATTCTCGACAAATTTCGAAATGCATTGTATACACATTTGTGGTTGCATTGTTTTTAAATAGTCAAATAGTCAATCAATCAAGGGATACTACAGTGTGGAGTATAGTATTCTACAGTATACTACAAAATTATTTCATTTTTAAAAATGTATTTAACCTTTATTTATTAACCTTTATTTTAACAGGGAAGACATATTGAGACATAGGTCTTGTTTTTACATGTGCCTTGTATATATAACATAAATATACACATTATAACGCCAAAATACACACATATACATATATATATACAGTACCAGTCAAAAGTTTGGACACACCTACTCATTCCAGGGTTTTTCTTATTTGTACTATTTTCTACATTGTAGAATAAAAGTGAAGACATCAAAACTATGAAATAACACATATGGAATCATGTAGTAACCAAAAAAGGTTAAACAAATCAAAATATATTTTATATTTGAGATTCTTCAAATAGCCACCCTTTGCCTTGATGACAGCTTTGCACACTCTTGGCATTCTCTCAACCAGCTTCACCTGGAATGCTTTTCCAACAGTCTTGAAGGAGTTCCCACATATGCTGAGCACTTGTTGGCTGCTTGTCCTTCACTCTGCCGTCCGACTCATCCCAAACCATCTCAATTGGGTTAAGGTCGGGGGATTGTGGAGGCCAGGTCATCTGATGCAGCACTCCATCACTCTCCTTCTTGGTAAAATAGCCCTTACACAGCCTGGAGGTGTGTTGGGTCAATGTCCTGTTGAAAAGCCCAAATCGGATGGGATGGCGTATCGCTGCAGAATGCTGTGGTAGCCATGCTGGTTAAGTGTGCCTTGAATTCTAAATAAATCACAGACAGTGCCACCAGCAAAGCAGCCCCACACCATAACACCTCCTCCTCCATGCTTTACGATGGGAAATACACATGCGAAGATCATCCGTTCACCCACACCGCGTCTCACAAAAACATGGTGGTTGGAACCAATAATCTCAAATTTGGACTCCAGACCAAAGGACACATTTCCACCGGTCTAATGTCCATTGCTCGTGTTTATTGTCCCAAGCAAGTCTCTTCTTCTTATTGGTGCCATTTAGTAGTGGTTCCTTCACAGCAATTCGACCAGGAAGGCCTGATTCACACAGTCCCCTCTGAACAGTTGATGTTGAGATGTGTCTGTGACTTGAACTCTGTGAAGCATTTATTTGGGCTGCAATTTCTGAGGCTGGTAACTCTGATGAACTTATTCTCTGCAGCAGAGGTAACTCTGGGTCTTCCATTCCTGTGGCGGTCCTCATGAGAGCCAGTTTCATCATAGTGCTTGATGGTTTTTGTGACTGCACTTGAAGAAACTTTCAAAGTTCTTGACATTTTCCATATTGACTGACCTTCAACTCTTAAAGTAATGATGGACTGTCATTTCTCTTTGCTTATTTGAGCTGTTCTTGCCATAATATGGACTTGGTCTTTACCAAATAAGGCTATCTTACTGTATACCACCCTACCTTGTCACAACACAACTGATTGGCACAAACGCATTAAGAAGGAAAGAAATTCTACAAATTAACTCTTAGGAAGAGACACCTGTTAATTGAAATGAATTCCAGGTGACTACCTCATGAAGCTGGTTGGTTAAATTGGCAGTCCGGGCCTAAGCCTGAGTTCCTGGCCTTGACCCAAGCATCATCTCTTTTATGAATGACTTCTGATAATTCTGGATTGTACCCTTAACTCTTAATTTTATTTGAAGGGAGCATGATTATCCACAATAGTATTGAATACATCTGCAAAAAAACTCAAATCAAAACCAGGTTCAGGGAATTCATTCATCACTCCACCACCAACCCATGCACTCCAAAACATACACACACACAGACACACACACACACACACACACACACACATAGACACACACAGAGACACACACACACACAACTATATCATATTGTTGACACTAAGCTGTCTGAGCTGATTCTCTTTCTAGTGACATCATCATTATTCTACACATGACATCAGCTGTGAAGCCACACTGTAGATCTGGCAAAATCAGGTTCAGGGGAAATACAATCCAGGTCACTAAAATAAAGTTCGTAAAAATGACACGGGACTTAGATTTTTGTATTCTCGCATATTCTCTATCACAAACAACTGGGCACCGGTCACTAACGTCTTGGTGCGAAGACACCAGTAGAAACATATTCCTCTGGTGTATTCGTTAAAATAACATCAATCAGAGTTGACTGAAGGATCTTTAGGGTTGGGCCGTGTAGGCTTTAGTCACCAGCTGGGTTAGGTTTAGATCATTACACATGTCTTTTAGATTGTCTGAAGCCTGCATTTCCCAATCACAATTTAAGTCACCCAGGATAATAACTTCTGATTTAATAAAAGAAGACAACAAACTAGTTAACTCCTCGAGTGCACAAAGGTTGGCTGAGGGAGGACCTTTGGACCCCTATAACAGTTATGGATACATTTTTCCCCAGACAAAGGCTTAAAGATAGTAGCCCATATTTTTGGCAAGGGAACCGGATTTCAGTAAAGAGACAGAGAAATTAGTTTTTATAAGAATGGCCACTCCACCACCTCTACCCTGTCTGTCAGTTCTGAACACATTATAACCCTCAATATTAATATCAGAGTCCAGAATGTCCCCAGAGATCCAAGTTTCAGTCAATACCAGAATGTCCCCAGAGATCCAAGTTTCAGTCAATACCAGAATGTCCCCAGAGATCCAAGTTTCAGTCAATACCAGAATGTCCCCAGAGATCCAAGTTTCAGTCAATACCAGAATGTCCCCAGATATCCAAGTTTCAGTCAATACCAGAATGTCCCCAGAGATCCAAGTTTCAGTCAATACCAGAATGTCCCCAGAGATCCAAGTTTCAGTCAATACCAGAATGTCCCCAGAGATCCAAGTTTCAGTCAATCCCAGAATGTCTTGATTCGTCTGCATTGGCCCAGATCTTGATAGTAAGATCCTAATGTTCAGATGCATCAACCCAAGTCCTTTACGGTTTTTAAAGTCACATGGTGTCTCCAACTCAAACAAGCTACGTTCAATAGGCGGTTGCAGGTCCTGTCTGATGGTTGATATTGATATAGTTGATTTTGCTATAAAGATTGCATAGAACTGCACCATTTGGTCTATCCATATTAGTAATAGAAACATTGGAATGACTTTTCCAAGGTTAGCACCACAGGGCCTGAGGCCGCAGCCAATGGCAATATGAGGAACTCTCAGGGTAACCAATGATTTTTAACATTTACATTTTTAGTCATTTAGCAGACGCTCTTATCCAGAGCGACTTACATTATCTTTTTTTTTTCATACTGGCCCCCCATGGGAATTGAACCCACAACCCTGGCGTTGCAAACGCCATGCTCTACATCCCTGCTGGCCATTCCCTCCCCTACCCTGGACGACACTGGGCCAATTGTGCGCCACCCCATGGGTCTCCCGGTCGTAACAGAGCCTGGATTCGAACCAGGATCTCTAGTGGCACAGCTAGCACTGCGATGCAGTGCCTTAGACCACTGTGCCACTCGGGAGACTGATGGAATGATGGAATGTTATAAACTGACTTACATGGGCTGTGGTTGCTATCGCGCAACAGCCCAAGCCCCAAGCAATTTGACAACCGAGGGGGTTTTCAAGTTTATGCAATTCACATTTGAACTAAAAGCACTGGGTGAGCAGACCGCAGTGGGCTTCTCTGTTGCGCCAACGATAGCAGATCTGAGAGTGGTGTTCAAACGAACGGGTACAAGATTACAGCTGACAACGCCCCCCTGGCAGTATAGACAACAGTACGACGATAACGCTTAGAGAGGATGGGAGGTATTAGCTGAGCGGGGCTTGGTTCCCCCTTCGGTTCCCCCTCGGTTCCCCACCTTGGTTCCCCCTTGGTCGCATAGTACACGACCTCAGAGGAACCTCAGAGGAAAATCCCTGAACCAATCCATGAACTCCCCAAGGACAGCACGTTCACATCAAAACAGAATCAACAACTCCCCAAGGACAGCACGTTCACATCAAAACAGAATCGACAAAGCTAGCGGTTGGCAGTAAAGCTAGCTAGCAGTTCAATCGATTGAAACGTCCTGAAGTAAGCACTACGTGAACGAGGGATACTACAGTGTGTTGCATAGTATTCTACACAGTATACTAGAAAATTCTATAGTACGCAATACATGATCGAGAGGTACTACAGTGTGGAGTATATGATTCTACAGTATACTACAGTTTAATACGGTTTACTACTACGGTTTACTACGGAATTAAATTAAATTCTACAGTCAGTACTATAGAATACTATAGTAAACTGTTGTATTTTTTATGTGAGCGTTCTCTCGATATATTCTACTGAGTCTGTCGACAAAATTCGAACTAAAAGGTACACCGTATTTTAAAGGGGATGGCTTAAGATAAACGTACTGAAAACCCTATTGAATAAAAACTCCACGAGAAAATCTGTTGGCCAGCAAGTGGGAGGGTTTTCAGTGGATTAATTACATGTATTAGCCACACCTGCAGAGCGCGTTACATGACCGAATAAGGTAAGTCTGAACACCAATCGCTGACACGTGTTTAGGAAAGGCGTACATTTTCTAAGTCTGAATCGGCCCCATAGTGGCCTTTGGGCCCTGGTTGAAACTATATAGGGAATAGGCCATTTGGGATGCACACCCTCTCTCAGATCTCTTGCAGGTGATGCTGTTCCAAGCGGTTTTAGAAGGAGTAAATGTTTTGCAGCCAAGACATGGGAGGATGAGGTTGGTTAGCAGCTACACTGATGGACCAGAGCTATAGGGTTGAGCTCCAAATGACACCCTATTCCCTATATAGTGCACTTCCTTTGACCAGGGCTCTGGTCAAAAGTAGTGCACAATGTAGGGAATAGGATGCCATTTGGGACGTAGCCTAACAGAAGTAAAACAGATGTTTTGTCTGAAATAATGAGGCTTGGATGGGTCTCTGAGACGTCCCAACCCCCCCCACACACACCACCACAACCCACGTCACAAACACAAGATGAAATACACTGTGAAGGAATAGATTACATTGTGGAAATCTGATCCGATTCGACAAGTGATGCATCATGTTGAAGCTTCGACTGTGTAAATGAAATGTAGTTTTGTTTTGTTTTGGACTGCTGTCAAAGCTGATCATGTTTGGTGTTGATTAACAACTGTTTATAAAACTAGGTCAGGTCAATCAAGACACACACAAAAAAAGTAAGTAGCCTTGTCTGAGCCAGAAAGGCCCATAGGGCAGCGTGACGTACAAGTACAACCCCTGGAGAGGACGGTAGTCAATCTCAGGGCCCAACCAAGCCACGGGAGGATGATGATGCTCACTTATTATTCCATACTACCAGAGCAGCAGAATGGTACAGCAGTGTACATGTTAGCAATGGCTTGCGAAAGTATTCACCCCCCCCCCTTGGCATTTTTCCTATTTTGTTGCCTTACAACCTGTAATTAAAAAAATGTGGGGTTTGTATCATTTGATTTACACAACATGCCTACGACTTTGAAGATGCAAAATAATTTTTATTGTGAAACAAACAAGAAATAAGAAAAATAGATAAAAAAATTGAGCGTTCCAAAGTCAATATTTTGTAGAGCCATCTTTTGCAGCAATTACAGCTGCAAGTCCCTTGGGGTATGTCTCTATAAGCTTGGCACATCTAGCCACTGGGATTTTTGCCCATTCTTCAAGGCAAAACCGCTCCAGCTCCTTCAAGTTGGATGGGTTCCGCTGGTGTACAGCAATCCTTCAGTCATACCACAGATTCTCAATTGGATTGAGGTCTGGGCTTTGACTGGACCATTCCAAGATATTTAAATGTTTCCCCTTAAACCACTCAAGTGTTGCTTTAGCAGTATGCTTAGGGTCATTGTCCTGCTGGAAGGTGAACCCCCATCCCAGTCTCAAATCTCTGGAAGACTGAAACAGGTTACCGTCAAGAATTTCCCTATATTTAGCGCCATCCATCATTCCTTCAATTCTGACCAGTATCCCAGTCCCTGCCGATGAAAAACCCCCACAGCATGATGCTGCCACCACCATGCTTCACTGTGGGGATGGTGTTCTCGGGGGGATGAGAGGTGTTGGGTTTGCGCCAGACATAGCGTTTTCCTTGATGGCCAAAAAGCTCAATTTGAGACTCATCTGACCAGAGTACCTTCTTCCATATGTTTGGGGAGTCTCCCACATCCTTTTGGCGAACACCAAACATGTTTGCTTATTTTGTTCTTTAAGCAATGGCTTTTTTCTGGCCACTCTTCCGTAAAGCCCAGCTCTGTGGAGTGTACGGCTTAAAGTGGTCCTATGGACAGATTCTCCTATCTCCGCTGTGGAGCTCTGCAGCTCCTTCAGGGTTAATTTGGTCTCTTTGTTGCCTCTCTGATTAATGCCCTCCTTGCCTTGTCCGTGAGTTTTGGTGGGCGGCCCTCTCTTGGCAGGTTTGTTGTAGTACCATATTCTTTCCATTTTTTAATAATGGCTTTAATGGTGCTCTGTGGGATGTTCAAAGTTTCTGTACTTCTCCACAACTTTGTCCCTGACCTGTTTGGAAAGCTCCTTGGTCTTCATGGTGCCGCTTGCTTGGTGGTGCCCCTTGCTTAGTGGTGTTGCAGACTCTGGGGCCTTTCAGAACAGGTGTATATATACTGATATCATGTGACAGATCATGTGACACTTGCACACAGGTGGACTTTATTTAAGTAATTATGTGACTTGTGAAGGTAATTGGTTGCACCAGATCTTATTTAGGGGCTTCATAGCAAAGGTGGTGAATACATATGCACGCACCACTTTTCCGTTATTTATTTTTTAGACTTTTTTGAAACAAGTTATTTTTTTCATTTCACTTCACCAATTTGGACTATTTTGTGTATGTCCATTGCATGAAATCCAAATAAAAATCAATTTAAATTACAGGTTGTAATGTAACAAGATAGGACAAACGCCAAGGAGGATGAATACTTTTGCAAGGCACTGTATGTGGTTTCCATACCTCTCAACATAGCTCCTACTCAAAAATGTTCCTTGTCGCTCTACAAAATGTACAAAGGGGCAGCCATATTTCTTTCACTGCTCTCTGCAGCTAAAGGCTTTCCCTTCCCTCACAGCCCCTCCCTATAGCTAACCCTAACCTTAACCCTTCCCTACGGCTGACATCACAATCCTCCCCTTATGGTTGACACGTGATTAATGTACTATGTATTCATCTCCTGTCAACTTCAGCGAATACCACTCAAACAGTCCACACGGCTTCACCTGACAACCTGCTCCATTGTGTTACACGTCAGGGCTTCATAGTGTGTGCGTACAGTGTTTGTGTGTGTGTGTGTGAGAGTCTCTATGTGTGTGTGTGTGTGTGTGTGTGTGAGTCTCTATGTGTGTGTGTGTGTGTGTGTGTGTGTGTGTGTGTGTTTGTGTGTGTGAGTCTCTATGTGTGTGTGTGTGTGTGGGTCTCTATGTGTGTGTGTGTGTGTGTGTGTGTGTGTGTGTGTGAGAGAGTCTCTATGTGTGTGTGTGTGTGTGTGTGTGTGTTTGTGTGTGTGTGTGTGTGTGTGAGTCTCCGTGTGTGTGTGTGTGTGTGTGTGTGTGTGTGTGTGTGCGAGTCTCTCTGTGTGTGTGTGCGCGTGTGTGTGTGAGAGTCTATGTGTGTGTGTGTGTGTTTGAGTCTCTAT
>NC_059198.1:56224761-56264761 GCF_020615455.1 Coregonus clupeaformis | reverse complement strand
TTTTGGTTCCAGGTAGAACCCTTTTGTGTTCCATGTAGAGCCCTTTTGGTTCCAGGTAGAACCCTTTTGTGTTCCATGTAGAGGCCTTTTGGTTCCAGGTAGAACCCTTTTGTGTTCCATGTAGAGCCCTTTTGGTTCCAGGTAGAACCCTTTTGTGTTCCATGTAGAGGCCTTTTGGTTCCAGGTAGAACCCTTTTGTGTTCCATGTAGAACCCTTTTTACAGAGGGTTCGGGAACCCTTTTTTTCCATCTTGTGTAGCCCGAATCATGATGCAGATTTCACTCAAAAGGAAAAATGCTGTAAGGACACATTAACCAATGATAATGACATATGAACTACGGCACTATGCAGTGCTGTCATACCAAAGCCATAAGAACTACACTCTTAGAAAAAAAGGGTTCCAAATGGGTTATTCGGATGTCCCCATAGGAGAACCCTTTTTGGATCCAGGTAGAACCCTTTTTGGTTCCAGGTAGAACTCTTTTGGGTTCCATGCAGAACCATCTGTGGAAAGGGTTCTACATACAACCCAAAAGGGTTCTATCTAGAAACAAAAATGATTCTTCAAAGGGTTATCCTATAGGGACAGCAGAAGAATCCTTTAAGGTTCTAGATAGCACCTTTTATTCTAAGTGTACTGTAGCTGTGCTGTCTTACAAGCATAACCAGAGTCAATACTGGGATACACAGGATACACATGATATACAGGATACACAGGATACACAGGATATGCATCATACACAGGATACACAGGATATACAGGATACACAGGATACACAGGATATACAAGATACACAGGATACACAGGATATGCATCATTCACAGGATACACAGGATATACAGGATACAGAGAATACACAGGAAACACATGATACACATGATACACAGGATACACAGGATATACAGGATACACATGATACACCGGATATACAGGATATACAGGAAGCACATAATACACAGGATATACATAATACAAAGGATACACAGGATACACAGGAAACACATGATATACAGGATACACAGGATATACAGGAAACAAAGGATATACATGATACACAGGAAACACATGATACACAGGATACACAGGATATACAGGATACACAGAATACACATGATACACAGGATATACATGATACAAAGGATACACAGGATATACAGTATACACAGGATATACAGGATATACATGATCCACATGATATACAGGATACACAGGATACACAGGATATACATGATACACAGGAAACACCTGATATACAGGATACACAGGATACACAGGATATGCATCATACACAGGATACACAGGATATACAGGATACACAGGATATACAAGATACACAGGATACACAGGATATGCATCATACACAGGATACACAGGATATACAGGATACAGAGGATACACAGGAAACACATGATACACATGATACACAGGATATACAGGATATACAGGAAGCACATAATACACAGGATACACAGGAAACACATGATATACAGGATACACAGGATATACAGGAAACAAAGGATATACATGATACACAGGAAACACATGATACACAGGATACACAGGATATACAGGATACACATGATACACAGGATATACAGGATACACAGAATACACATGATACACAGGATATACATGATACAAAGGATACACAGGATATACAGTATACACAGGATATACAGGATATACATGATCCACATGATATACAGGATACACAGGATACACAGGATATACATGATACACAGGAAACACCTGATATACAGGATACACAGGATACACCGGATACACAGGACACACAGGATGCACATGATACACAGGATATACAGGAAATACAGGATACACAGGATACACAGGAAATACATGATATACAGGATACACAGGATACACAGGATATACAGGATACACATGATACACAGGATATACAGGATACACATGATACACAGGATACACAGGAAATACAGGATACACAGGATATACAGGAAATACAGGATACACAGGATATACAGGAAATACATGATATACAGGATACACAGGATACACAGGATATACAGGATACACATGATACACAGGATATACAGGATACACAGAATACACATGATACACAGGATATACATGATACAAAGGATACACAGGATATACAGTATACACAGGATACACAGGATACACAGGATACACATGATACACATCATACACAGGATACACAGGATACACATCATACACAGGATACACAGGATACACAGGATACACAGGATACACAGGATATACAGGATACACAGGATACACAGGATATACAGGATACACAGGATACACAGGATATACATGATACACAGGATACACATGATACACATCATACACAGGATACACAGGATACACAGGATATACAGGATATACATGATACACAGGATACACATGATACACATCATACACAGGATACACAGGATACACATCATACATATCATACACAGGATACACGGGATACACATGATACACATGATATACATGATACACATGATACACAGGATACACAGGATACACAGGATACACAGGATACACATGATACACAGGATACACAGGATACACGTGATACACAGGATACACAGGATACACATGATACACATGATACACATCATACACAGGATACACAGGATACACAGGATATACAGGATATACATGATACACAGGATACACATGATACACAGGATACACAGGATACACATCATACACATCATACACAGGATACACATGATACACAGGATACACAGGATACACATCATACACATCATACACAGGATACACATGATAAACATGATACCCAGGATACACAGGATACACAGGATATACAACATACACATGATACACATCATACACAGGATACACAGGATACACAGGATATACAGGATATACATGATACACAGGATACACATGATACACAGGATACACATGATACACATGATACACAGGATACACAGGATACACATGATACACATCATACACAGGATACACAGGATACACATCATACACAGGATACACAGGATACACAGGATACACAGGATACACAGGATATACAGGATACACAGGATATACAGGATACACAGGATATACATGATACACAGGATACACATGATACACATCATACACAGGATACACAGGATACACAGGATATACAGGATATACATGATACACAGGATACACATCATACACATCATACACAGGATACACAGGATACACAGGATACACATCATATACATCATACACAGGATACACATGATACACATGATACACAGGATACACAGGATACACAGGATACACATCATACACATCATACACAGGATACACATGATACACATGATACACAGGATACACAGGATACACATGATACACATCATACACATGATACACAGGATACACAGGATACACATGATACACATCATACACATCATACACAGGATACACATGATACACATCATACACAGGATACACAGGATACACAGGATACACATCATACACATCATACACAGGATACACATGATACACATGATACACAGGATACACAGGATACACATGATACACATCATACACAGGATACACAGGATACACATGATACACATGATAAACATGATACCCAGGATACACAAGATACACAGGATACACAGGATACACAGGATACACAGGATATACAGGATATACAGGATATACAACATACACAGGATACACAGGATACACAGGATACACAGGATATACAATATTTTTTATTTATTTTTCACCTTTATTTAACCAGGTAAGCCAGTTGAGAACAAGTTCTCATTTACAACTGCGACCTGGCCAAGATAAAGCAAAGCAGTGCGATAAAAACAACAACACAGAGTTACATATGGGGTAAAAAAACATAAAGTCAAAAAATACAACAGAAAATATATATACAGTGTGTGCAAATGTAGTAAGTTATGGAGGTAAGGCAATAAATAGGCCATAGTGCAAAATAATTACAATTAGTATTAACACTGGAATGCTAGATGTGCAAGAGATTAAGATACACAGGATACACAGGCCTCTTGGCTTGGAGGCTGGTTAGTGTAGCTGCAGTTGCAGCTGTCTAACACCCCCTCCTCCTCCTCCTCCTCCTCCTCCTCGTCCTCCTCGTCCTCCTCCTCCTCGTCCTCCTCTTCCTCCTCCTCCTTCTCCCTCTCCTCCTCTTCGTCCTCCTCCTCCAGGCTTTGGATCGGACCCCTAAAATGATACAAACACAGAGTTGGGGAATCCCCATTTAGGAGAAGACTAACAAGAATCCCAAACACAGTTAAGTAAACATTCCCCTTATTCCACATTATCCCTGGGCATTTCTTGGATTAAGAACATTTGTAAAAAAGTAATCTTTATTTATATAATCTATTTCACGGTACGAGGTGGTGTTTGGTGTTAAGCGTAAAGCTGTTGTAGCATCCAGTTGGAAATTATATCAACCAAGACCCTGGGTTCTAAATCACCTGCATGCCAGGCACTAGAAAGACCATACAGATGTAGGATCTTAATTTGAGCCAGTGTGCTACAGCAGGAAAATAATCCTGTTACAGCAGGAAAATAATCCTGCAGGAAGAGGAAATATGAAGTACGTGGATTATAATTAATGGACATTTTTTGTAGGTGTTGATAAATATACATTTTTCGTTAAGGCAAATCAAGTCTGACATTTTAAAGTGGAAATTGCGAACTTTAGAAGCCTTTTAAACCTTGAATACACTACAAGTTTGCATTTCCTACTGTTCAGGAAAATTCTCAGCAACAAAAGAGTGATCCAATTTAGATCCTACATCTGTAGCAGAGAGAGAAACTTTGGGCCATGGCAGAGGAGAACTCTCCAGAGATATTTATGTTATTTAACATTTAAGTCATTTAGCAGACGCTCTTATCCAGAGCGACTTACAGTTAGTGAGTGCATACATTATCTTTATATTTTTCATACTGGCCCCCTGTGGGAATCGAACCCACAACCCTGGCGTTGCAAACGCCGTGCTCTACCAACTGAGCTACATCCCTGCCGGCCATTCCCTCCCCTACCCTGGATGACGCTGGGCCAATTGTGCGCCGCCCCATGGGTCTCCCGGTCGCGGCCAGCTATGACAGAGCCTGGATTCGAACCAGGATCTCTGGTGGCACAGTATTTACACATACAGCTGCGGAAATAAATTAAGAGACCACTGCAAAATTATCAGTTTCTCTGGTTTTACTATTTATAGATATGTGTTTTGGTAAAAATAACATTTTTAGTTTATTCTATAAACTACTGACAACATTTCTCCCAAATTCCCAATAAAAATATTGTCATTTAGAGCATTTATTTGCAGAAAATGACAACTGGTCAAAATAACCAAAAATGCAGTGTTGTCAGACCTCGAATAATGCAAAGAAAATAAGTTCATGTTCATTTTTAAACAACACAATACTAATGTTTTAACTTAGGAAGAGTTCAGAAATCAATATTTGGTGGAATAACCCTGATTTTCAATCACAACTTTCATGCGTCTTGGCATGCTCTCCACCAGTCTTTCACATTGATGTTGGGTGACTTGTCTGATGGCTTGTGACCATCCATCTTCCTCTTGATCACATTCCAGAAGTTTTCAATGGGGTTCAGGTCTGGAGATTGGGCTGGCCATGACATGGTCTTGATCTGGTGGTCCTCCATCCACACCTTGATTGACCTGGCTGTGTGGCATGGCGCATTGTCCTGCTGGAAAAACCAATCCTCAGAGTTGGGGAACAATGTCAGAGCAAAAGGAAGCACGTTTTCTTCCAGGACAACCTTGTACGTGGCTTGATTCATGCGTCCTTCACAAAGACAAATCTGCCCGATTCCAGCCTTGCTGAAGCACCCCCAGTAAATCACCGATCCTCCACCAAATTTCACTATGGGTGCAAGACACTGTGGCTTGTAGGCCTCTCCAGGTCTCTGTCTAACCATTAGACGACCAGGTGTTGGGCAAAGCTGAAAATTGGACACATCAGAGAAGATTACCTTACTCCAGTCCTCTACGGCCCAATCCTAATGGTCTTTTGCAAACCTCAGCCTGGCTCTTCTTTGCTTCTCATTGATGAAGGGCTTTTTTCTAGCTTTGCACGACTTCAGCCCTGCCCCTAGGAGCCTGTTTCGAACCGTCCTCGCCGTGCACTTCACCCCAGCTGCCGTTTGCCATTCTTTTTGTAGGTCACTTGATGTCATCCTACGGTTGTTGAGTGACATTGGAATGAGTTGGTGGTCATCCCAGTCAATAGAGTTGTTTTCGCCCTCTGCCGGTCTGTAGCTTTGTTGTCCCCAATGTCTGCTGCTTGACCTTGTTCTTATGAACCGCCGTCTTTGAAATTTTAAGGATGGAAGCAACCTGACGCTCACTGTATCCCTCTGCCAGTAAAGCAAGAATTGAACCCTTATTTTCCTCACTCAAAACTTTCCTTTTCAACTCTTTTGGCATGGTCAATAGTTATTTTTTGATTAATATTACTTTTGAGGTACTATTAGCACAGTTTTTTGCCATCCAGCTGGTCCTATTGCAAGAGGATAGTGATGACCACAGCAGTGGTTTTTATATTTTTCCTCGTTAAATAAGATTTGGTTCAGGTGATCACCTAATCAGTACCTACTTCAGTAGAATGAGGTGTGCCTGTGTTGGAATTCAACAGACACCGGAATGGAATGGCTGTCATACATGTAGAGATGCTGATTTAAGAAAAATGTGCAGTGGTCTCTTACTGTTTTCCACAGCTGTATGTTCCTGGATTACTAGTGTCTCTCTAGTATCCTTATTTGGCTTGCATCCCAAATGGCACCCTATTCCCTATATAGTGCACTACTTTTTTTTTACCTATGGGCCCTGTTCAGAAGAAGTGCACAATAAAGGCTACAGGGTGCCATTTGGGATGCAGTAAATGTGACTATGTTCTCCAGATTACTGCACGGTATTGTGGGTAGGCACGGTGGTGTTGTTACTGTCATCAGGTCGTGATCTGACAGGTATATCTTGGATTTGCATCCCAAATGGCACCCTATTCCCTATATAGGGCACTACTTTTGATCAGAGCTCTGCTTAGAAGTAGTGCACTATATAGGGAATAGGGTGCTATTTGAGATGCACACTGGGTGATTTCACTATGTTGTTCCAGGAACACACATTGGCTGTTTGGGCTTTTTTTACAGGCTCGCATAGTCATATTATTTCAACCAAAATACACAATTTTATCTACAATATGATATCCAGCAACGTGGATAAACTATACTGAACAAAAATATAAACGCAACATGTGAAGTGTTGGTCCCATGTTTCATGAGCTGAAATCAAAGATCCCAGACATTTTCCATACGCAAAATAAAAGCTTATTTCTGTCTAATGTTGTGCACAAATTTGTTTACATCCCTGTTAGTGAGCATTTCTCCTTTGTCAAGATAATCCATCCGCCTGACAGGTGTGGCATAGAAGCTGATTAAATAGCATGATCATTACATAGGTGCACCTTGTGCTGGGGACAATAAAAGGCCACTCTAAAATGTTTTGACATACAGCACAACGCCACAGATGTCTCAAGTTTTTAGGGAGTGTGCAATTGGCATGCTGACTGCAGGAATGTCCACCAGAGCTGTTGCCAGAGAAGTTTATGTTAATTTCTCTACCATAATCTGCCTCCAACGTCTTTTCAGAGAATTTGGCAACACATCCAACTGGCCTTGGCATATCAAGAAGCTGATTAAACAGCATGATCATTACACGGGTGCACCTTGTGCTGGGGACAATAAAAGGCCACACTAAAATGTGCAGTTTTGTCACACAACACAATGCCACAGATGTCTTAAGTTTTGAGGGAGCGTGGAATTGGCATGCTGACTGCAGGAATGTCCACCAGAACTGTTGCCAGAGAATTTTAAGTTAATTTCTGTACCATTTGGCATTATGTCCAACCGGCCTCAAAACCGTGTAACCACGCTAGCCCAGGACCTCCACATCCGGCTTCTCCACCAGCGGGATCATCTGAGACCAGCCACCTGGACAGCTGATGAAACTGAGGAGTATTTCTGTCTGTAATTAAGCCCTTTTGTGGGGAAAACCCATTCTGATTGGCTGGGCCTGGATCCCCAGTGGGTGTGCCTGGCTCCCCAGTGGGTGGGCCTATGCCCTCCCAGGCCTACCCATGGCTGCGCCTCTGCCCAGTCATGTGAAATCCATAGATTAGGGCCTAATTCATTTATTTCAATTGACTGATTTCCTTATATGAAGTGTAACTCTGTAAACTCATTTAAATTGTTGCATGTTGCATTTATATTTTTTATCAGTATATATTTGAATCAACATAAACTAAGTTGAGCTTAGTTATGTTCTCTGTCTAATAAATTGCAATAATTAAATTCAGTAAATGTAATTCTTGGACGATGTTCTTTTGATTATGATTCAACAGCACCAGCAGGATGTCAACGTTTTCCAACATTTTGCAACGCCAGTATTCCCTGTTCATCGTTTTCCATTCTTCTCATCTGAATAAATCTCTCTAAAGTTTTTACAGGAGTATCAGAGATGTAACACTTTCCACAGGATTCATCCACTGGTGATTAATGCATCTAGATGGAATACACTTTGGCAGTGACACGCGGCTGTTCCCTATGGCAGCTGCATCTAGATGGCAGAGACACGTGGCTGTTCCCTATGACAGATGGCAGAGACACGTGGCTGTTCCCTATGACAGATGGCAGAGACACATGGCTGTTCCCTATGACAGATGGCAGTGACACGTGGCTGTTCCCTATGACAGCTGCATCTAGATGGCAGAGACACGTGGCTGTTCCCTATGACAGATGGCAGAGACACGTGGCTGTTCCCTATGACAGATGGCAGAGACACGTGGCTGTTCCCTATGACAGATGGCAGAGACACATGGCTGTTCCCTATGACAGCTGCATCTAGATGGCAGAGACACGTGGCTGTTCCCTATGACAGATGGCAGAGACACGTGGCTGTTCCCTATGACAGATGGCAGAGACACATGGCTGTTCCCTATGACAGATGGCAGTGACACGTGGCTGTTCCCTATGACAGCTGCATCTAGATGGCAGAGACACGTGGCTGTTCCCTATGACAGATGGCAGAGACACATGGCTGTTCCCTATGACAGATGGCAGTGATACGTGGCTGTTCCCTATGACAGATGGCAGTGACGCGTAGCTGTTCCCTATGACAGCTGCATCTAGATGGCAGAGACACGTGGCTGTTCCCTATGTGGCTCAGTTGGTAGAGCATGGCGTTTGCAACGCCAGGGTTGTGGGTTCGATTCCCGCGGGGGGCCAGTACGAAAATGTATGCACTCACTAACTGTAAGTCGCTCTGGATAAGAGTGTCTGCTAAATGACTGAAATGTAGACGGCAGACACACGTGGCCGTTCCCAGCTGCTGAGACACTTTCCTTCTCACTGTAGTCATCTCTTCATAGACAGTCAGCTTCAACGCAAAGTGAAGAGAAATCTTCAGCCGTATCATACATTGTTATGATGCAGTACGGTCCAACGTTATTGACTGCTGTTCTTGTATCCGCTTTAGTAGTTGAGGTGAAAGGGGTGCTGTGCATTTATTTGACCTTGTACAACCAGGGAGGTCATTAAGAACAAATTCTCTTTTAGAATAAAGACCAAGACAAAGCAATGAGAAAATATCCTCATATAGCTTCAAATATGAGCAAGTAGTTTTAATCCAACCTCTATGAAACCATACAAAACAACCACAGAGCTCCCCCAACCTTAACTAGCCTGTTTAGCATCAACAGTGGAAGATGAGAAGGCTTCATGGAGCCATGTTTGCTTCTTCAACAGGTGATAATATCAAGTCATACCATATTCTGTGGAAACATAAAAATAAAATAAAAAACACCAACACAATCTTTCAATTGTTCTCTTCGCAGTCTGCAGCGTTTTATTCTTTTCAATACACTTCTATTTTAACAGGGGGTTATATTACATGATTCATTGAGCATATGTATCCACACACCGACCGACAGCCACTGTCTCTTCTGGGTTTCTCCCTCCCTCCCTCCCTCCCTCCCTCCCTCCCTCCCTGCCTCCCTCCCTCCCTCCCTCCTCCCTCCCTCCCTCCCTCCCTCCCTCCCTCCCTCCCTCCCCCCTCTCTTCTATCTCACTATTTCTCTCTGTCTTTCTCTCAACCCCCCCCCTCTCTCTCTCTCTCTCTCTCTCTCTCTCTCTCCTCTCTCTCTCTCTCTCTCTCTCTCTCTCCTTTCTCTCTTGATAAAGGACAACCTTCTCCTTCTCCTCTCAGTGGGCTGAGCTAAACACACACAGCCTGACATGCTGCTGTTCCAAGTTTAATATTGCATGGTCACTATGGTGTCTGTTTAACCACTGGTGACTTGGTCACTATGGTGGCTGTTTAACCACTGGTGACTTGGTCACTATGGTGGCTGTTTAACCACTGGTGACTTGGTCACTATGGTGGCTGTTTAACCACTGGTGACTTGGTCACTATGGTGGCTGTTTAACCACTGGTGACTGACACTGTTTGGAAACCGCTCTCTCTGTCAGCAGGGTCAATCAGGTCATGACTAAACCTCTCTCTCTGTCAGCAGGGTCAATCAGGTCATGACTAAACCTCTCTCTCTGTCAGCAGGGTCAATCAGGTCATCACAAAACCTCTCTCTGTTAGCAGGGTCAATCAGGTCATCACAAAACCTCTCTCTGTTAGCAGGGTCAATCAGGTCATCACTAAACCTCTCTCTCTGTCAGCAGGGTCAATCAGGTTATCACAAAACCTCTCTCTGTCAGCAGGGTCAATCAGGTCATCACAAAACCTCTCTCTGTTAGCAGGGTCAATCAGGTCATGACTAAACCTCTCTCTCTGTCAGCAGGGTCAATCAGGTTATCACAAAACCTCTCTCTGTCAGCAGGGTCAATCAGGTCATCACAAAACCTCTCTCTGTTAGCAGGGTCAATCAGGTCATGACTAAACCTCTCTCTCTGTCAGCAGGGTCAATCAGGTTATCACAAAACCTCTCTCTGTTAGCAGGGTCAATCAGGTCATGACTAAACCTCTCTCTCTGTCAGCAGGGTCAATCAGGTTATCACAAAACCTCTCTCTGTCAGCAGGGTCAATCAGGTCATCACAAAACCTCTCTCTGTCAGCAGGGTCAATCAGGTCATGACTAAACCTCTCTCTCCGTTAGCAGGGTCAATCAGGTCATCACTAAACCTCTCTCTCTGTCAGCAGGGTCAATCAGGTCATCACAAAACCTCTCTCTCTGTCAGCAGGGTCAATCAGGTCATCACTAAACCTCTCTCTCTGTCAGCAGGGTCAATCAGGTCATCACTAAACCTCTCTCTCTGTCAGCAGGGTCATTTGAGTCACAGCCTAAGTCACTGCGGCCAACTGATGTCTATGTTTTTACAATATCAGTCAAATTACTATTATTAATGAGGTGGGTTGTTTAGCTGATATGAGTCCATTACTAACGAGGTAGGTTGTTTTAGGTGATATGAGTTCGTTATTAATGAGGTAGGTTGTTTTAGGTGATCGTGTTAACCACCGTTTTGGGGGGGGAAAGTTCACAGACTGTGTTACTGATGCAGGGGAGGTGTAGCCGGCTGAGAAGTCATATGACAGCATTGGCCAGTTCAGTGCTTCTCTTTAAGCACCCTCTGCTTATGTCATTGGTTCAGATGGCTTCTCCAGAAGCTCAGGAACTAAGGATTGTAAATTTTTTCTATATTGGACAGACACATATTCTAAAAGGTCAACGATCTACAAATCTATATTGGACAGACACATATTCTAAAAGGTCAACGATCGACAAATGTATATTGAACAGATACATATTCTAAAAGGTCAACGATCGACAAATCTCACAATCTACAAACATCTCAACAACCAACGAGTTTGAACCACTAAAACAATTTATCTCAGATCAAAAAAATAAATTATGCGCTCACTAACTGTAAAGTCGCTCTGGATAAGAGCGTCTGCTAAATGACTAAAATGTAAATGTAATGATGAAGTTTCTGTTCCAGCTGCCGTCCATCTGGCATCACTCTGGGGATGGGACACTAAGGGTCAGGGGGCAGCTGATGATTTGTCAGCACAACACAGCAGAAACATACCTCTGAGGTTGGGCTCTCCTCCTGTGAGCTCTCTGCTGCCAGAAACTAACCTCTGAGGTTGGGCTCTCCTCCTGTGAGCTCTCTGCTGCCAGAAACTAACCTCTGAGGTTGGGCTCTCCTCCTGTGAGCTCTCTGCTGCCAGAAACTAACCTCTGAGGTCGGGCTCTCCTCCTGTGAGCTCTCTGCTGCCAGAAACTAACCTCTGAGGTTGGGCTCTCCTCTTGTCCGCTCCAGACATTACCACAAGCCCGTCCTCCCCAATTAAGTTGCCACCAACCTCCTGTGATATAGTGGGTTATATATTGGTGTATATATTGGTGTATATATTGGTGTATATGCAATGCATTCAGAGAATATTCAGACAAGATTCTCTGGTCTGATGAAACCAAGATTGAACTCTTTGGCCTGAATGCCAAGCGCCACGTCTGGAGGAAACCTGGCACCATCCCTACGGTGAAGCATGGTGGCTGCAGCATCATGCTGTGGGGATGTTTTTCAGCGGCAGGGACTGGGAGACTAGTCAGGATCGAGGAAAAGATTAACAGAGAAAAGTACAGAGAGATCCTTGATTTCAACCTGCTCCAGAGCGCTCAGGACCGCAGACTGGGGGCAAAGGTTCACCTTCCAACAGGACAATGACCCTAAGCACACAGCCAAGACAATGCAGGAGTGGCTTCGGGACAAGTCTCTGAATGTCCTTGAGTGGCCAAGCCAGAGCCCGGACTTAAACCTGATCGAACATCTCTGGAGAGACCTGAAAATAGCTGTGCAGCAACGCTCCCCATCCAACCTGACAGAGCTTGAGAGGATCTGCAGAGAATGGAAGAAGCTCCGCAAATATGTGTGCCAAGCTTGTAGCGTCATTCCCAAGAAGACTCGAGGCTGTAATCGCTGCCAAAGGCGCTTCAACAAAGTACTGAGTAAAGGGTCTGAATACTTCTGTAAATGTGATATTTCCGTTCTTTTTTTAAAATACATTTGCAAAAATGTATAAAAACCTGTTTTTGCTTTGTCATTATGGGGTATTGTGTGTAGATTGATGATGATGATTATTTTTTAAATCCATTTTAGAATATGGATGTAACGTAACAAAATGTGCAAAAATCAAGTGGTCTGAATACTTTCTGAATGCACTGTACTGTGGCAATGTTTGTGATTCTTAAAAAATGTGTTTCACCTGGCTAGCATAATGACAGGACAACCGTCATCCATCCATCGGTTGAAAGGTCACATCTAACAAACAAATCACAGAAGCAAGAGAGAGACACATATTTCCCTCAGATTACACAGCTCCACAAAGAATTTGAAAACAAACCTCCCATATCTATTGGGTGAAATACCAGTGTGCCATCACAGCAGCAATATTTGTGACCTGTTGCCACAAGTAAAGGGCAACCAGTGAAGAACAAACACCATTGTAAATACAACCCATATTTATGTACTTTAACTATTTGCACATTGTTACAACACTGTATATATACATAATATGACATTTGAAATGTCTTTATTCTTTTGAAACTTCTGAGTGTAATGTTTACTGTTAATATTTATTGTTTATTTCACTTTTGTTTACTATCTACTTCACTTGTTTTGGCAATGTTAACACACGTTTCCCATGCCAATAAAGCCCTTAAATTGAAATTGAATTGCGAGAGAGGGAGATTTTTCATAATCTACTGACTGAATATCGGCTTGTAAAATGACAGACACAGCTTGATCCAGAGTAGTGAAAAACAAGTGCTGATTTAAAACCCTCTGCTTTTCTTCATCATTGGAGCCACTTACTGTGTGAGAGAGAGATACCAGAGAAAGAGATTAGACCAGAGAAAGAGAGAAGACCAGAGAGAGAGAGAAGACCAGAGAGAGAGAACACCAGAGAGAGAGAAGACCAGAGAGAGAGAGAAGACCAGAGAGAGTGAGAAGCCAGAGAAAGAGAAGACCAGAAAGAGAGAAGACCAGAGAGAGAGAGAAGCCAGAGAAAGAGAAGACCAGAAAGAGAGAAGACCAGAGAGAGAAAGAAGACCAGAGAGAGTGAGAAGACCAGAGAGAGAGATAAGACCAGAGAGAGAAAGAGAAGACCAGAGAAAGAGAAGACCAGAAAGAGAGAAGACCAGAGAGATAAAAGACCAGCGAGAGAAGACCAGAAAGAGAGAGTGAAGACCAGAGAGAGAAGGCGAGAGAGAGAGAAGACCAGGAAGAGAGATAAGACCAGAGAGAGAGTGAAGACCAGATGGAGAGAGAAGACCAGAGAGAGAGAGAGAACACCAGAGAGAGAAGACAAGAGAGAGTGAGAAGACCAGAGAGAGAGTGAAGACCAGAGAGAGACAGACAACCAGAGAGAGAGAGAAGACAAGAGAGAGAGAAAAGACTAGAGAGAGAGAAAGACCAAAGAGAGAGAGAGAATACCAGAGAGAGAGAGAAGACCAGAGAGAGAGAGAGAAGACCAGAGAGAGAGAAGACCAGAGAGAGAGAAGACCAGAGAGAGAGAAGACCAGAGAGAGAGAAGACCAGAGAGAGAGAAGACCAGAGAGAGAGAGAAGACCAGAGATAGAGAAGACCAGAGAAAGAGAAGACCAGAGAGAGTGAGAAAAAGAGAGAGAGAGAAGACCAGAGAGAGAGAAGACCAGAGACAGAGACAAGACCAGAGAGAGAGAGAAGACCAGAGAGAGAAGACCAGAGAGAGAGATGACCAGAGAGACTGAAGACCAGAGAGAGAGAGAAGACCAGAGAGAGAATGAAGACCAGATAGAGAAGACAAGACCAGAGAGAGAGAGAAGACCAGAGAGAGACAGAAGACCAGATAGAGAAGAAAAGACCAGAGAGACTGAAGATCAGATAGAGAGAGAAGACCAGAGAGAGAATGAAGAACAGAGAGAGAAGACAATATAGAGTGAGAAGATCAGAGAGAGAGAAGACCAGAAAGTGAGAGAAGACCAGAGAGAGAGAGAGAAGACCAGAGAGAGGCAGAAGACCAGAGAGACAGATAAGACCAGAAAGAGTGAAGACCAGAGAGAGAAGACAATAGAGAGTGAGAAGATCAGAGAGAGAGAAGACCAGAGAGAGAGAGAGAGATGATCAGAGAGAGAGTGAAGACCAGAGAGAGAGAGAGAAGACCAGAGATAGTGAGAAGACCAGAGAGAGTGAAGACAAGAGAGAGGGAGAAGACCAGAGAGAGTGTGATGATCAGAGAGAGAGAAGAACAGAGAGAGAGAGTGAAGACCAGAGAGAGAGAGAGAGAAGACCAGAAAGAGAGAGAAGACCTGAGAGAGAGAAAACCAGAGAGAGTGAGAAGACCAGAGAGAGAGAGAAAACCAGAGAGAGTGAGAAGACCAGAGAGAGAGAGAAGACCAGAGAGAGAGATGACCAGAGAGAGAGAGAAGAACAGAGAGGGAGTGAAGACCAGAGAGAGAGAAGACCAGAGAGAGAGAGAAGACCAGAGAGAGAGAAGACCAGAGAGAGAGAAGACCAGAGAGAGAAAGAGAAGACCAGAGAGAGAAATAGAAGACCAGAGAGAGAGAGAGGACCAGAGAGAGAGAGAAGACCAAAGGGAGAGTGAAGACCAGAGAGAGAAGAAAATAGAGAGTGAGAAGATCAGAGAGAGAGAAGACCAGAGAGAGAGAGAAGACCAGAAAGAGAGAGAAGACCAGAGAGAGACAGAAGACCAGAGAGAGAGAAGACCAGAGAGAGAGAGAGATGATCAAAGAGAGAGTGAAGACCAGAGAGAGAGGGAAGACCAGAGAGAGTGAGAAGACCAGAGAGAGTGAGATGATCAGAGAAAGAGAAGACCAGAGAGAGAGTGAAGACCAGAGAGAGAGAGAAAACCAGAGAGAGAGAAGACCAGAGAGAGAGAGAAAACCAGAGAGAGTGAGAAGACCAGAGAGAGAGAAAAGACCAGAGAGAGAGAGAGAGAGAGAGAGACCAGAGAGAGAGATGACCAGAGAGAAAGTGAAGACCAGAGAGAGAGAAGACCAGAGAGAGAGATGACAAGAGAGAGAGTGAAGACCAGAGAGAGAAGACAAGAGAGAGAGAGAAGACCAGGGAGAGAAGAAAAGAGAAAGAGAAGACCAGAGAGAGAGAGAAGACCAGAGAGAGAGAAAGAACACAGAGAGAGAGAAGACCAGAGAGAGAGATGACAAGAGAGAGAGTGAAGACCAGAGAGAGAAGACAAGAGAGAGAGAGAAGACCAGAGAGAGAAGAAAAGAGAAAGAGAAGACCAGAGAGAGAGAGAAGACCAGAGAGAGAGAAAGACCAGAGAGAGAGAGAAAGACCAGAGAGAGAGAGAAGACCAGAAAGAGAGAAGACCAGAGAGAGAGAAGACCAGAGAGAGAGAGGACCAGAGAGAGATTGAAGACCAGAGAGAGAAGACGAGAGAGAGAGAAGACCAGAGAGAGAGAAGACCAGAGAGAGTGAGAAGACCAGAGACAGAGAGAAGACCAGAAAGAGTGAGAAGACCAGAGCGAGAGAAAACCAGAGAGAGTGAGAAGACCAGAGAGCGAGAGAAAACCAGAGAGAGTGAGAAGACCAGAGAGAGAGAAGACCAGAGATAGAGAGGACCAGAGAGAGAGTGAAGACCAGAGAGAGAAGACAAGATAGAGAGAGAAGACCAGAGAGAGAGAAGACCAGAGAGAGTGAGACAACGAGAGATAGAGAGAGAGAGAGAGAGAGAGAGAGAGAGAGAGAGAGAGAATGAAAGAGAGAGAGAAAGATTGAGAGTGAGAGAGTCAGAGTCAGAGCCCTCTGCTCTGTTAATTGCTACCATATGCTGGTCCTGAGGTTGTGAGGTCGTGAGGTCGTGAGGTCATGAGGTCCTGAGGTCCTGAGGTTCTGAGGACACTGACTGACAGTTGCAGCATCATATCAGGAGGCTCTGGGGGATATTCTGCAGGGGATACAGACCTCAAACAGTAACAGGAACCATACGCTGGCATACAGCATTATCAGCAGAACCCTGGTCCCTAATACTGACACAGGGAGACACAGTTTAACCCTGGTCACGACTACTGAGCAAACTCAACAGTCAGTAGGATTAATGGGCAGCAGCTGAATCGCTTTGCTTTGTCCTGGTGTTGTATTGACCTGTCAGAGATACAGCTGGAATACAGACAGACAATAGAACTATCTATAGCTATAACTCGGTAACCTGCTCTTCCATCTAACCCACTGTGTGTGTGTAATGCATTTACAGGGACTTCTACCATATTATACAGCGCATTGTAAGAGTTTTTATAAGCATTTCGTAACAGCTTTTATGATAGCCTTTGTAATGTGATATGATACTGTATATGTAAATAGATACATTATTGGGAAATGGGTGTGTGGTGATACTGTTTTGAAGGGAAGAACTATCAGTCACCAGTAAACAACACTGCCTACCCAGGTTGGGTGCAGGGGTTGAATAGTGGAAATGGGTGATCCAGGTAGTAGCCTGGCTGTGGCTTCCATCGCTTCCCTGGCAAATACTGTAGGTCTGCTGTCTTGAAGGGACGAGGTAGTACCATCAGCCAATAACAGTGACCAACGCTGCTCTTTGGGCTCGGCGTAGAGATGAGTAGTGGAAGTGACAGTAATAACAAAAGTCTGAATAACATCTCTGACCCTGTCATGGTCCTCGCAGTAACCTGGCTTTGGCTTCCCTCTCTTCTCTTTGCTGTGACTCGCTACCGATGATCAGTCCAATGCAATGAAACATGATACGACCTGGCGGCCGATTCACACAGGGTGAGAATACTAGCAGGAGGCTGTGATATTATGTGATGTAATGTTTTTCACTTTTCTCTTCTAAAAAAGACGGTTGTAAAAATCCCCTTTTGCACACGGCTTAGGCTGCAATCCCAACTCGCACCCTATTCCCTATGTAGTGTACTACTTTTGAGCAGAGCCCTGTGGTCCGTGGTCAAAAGTAGTGCACTATATAGGGAATAAGGTGCCATTTGTGATGCTCCCTTGGTGTGAAGGTAGAGACAACACTGGCACGGCTTACTGACTGTCTTTATGGATGCACTGAGACACATGATGGGCTGTGTGCGCTGACCTTAAATACATTTAGTGTTTTCAGACACTTATTGGGTAAAAAACACATTGATGTACGGCTGTATGGCTGTATGGCTGTATGGCTGTCTGGCTGTATGGCTGTATGGCTATCTGGCTGTATGGCTGTATGGCTGTATGGCTGTATGGCTGTATGGCTGTATGGCTGTATGGCTGTATGGCTGTAAGGCTGTATGGCTGTAAGGCTGTATAGCTGTATGGCTATCTGGTTGTATGGCTGTATGGCTGTATGCCTGTATTGCTGTAAGGCTGTATGGCTGTATGGCTGTATGGCTGTATGGCTGTCTGGCTGTATGGCTGTATGGCTGTATGGCTGTAAGGCTGTATAGCTGTATGGCTATCTGGTTGTATGGCTGTATGGCTGTATGCCTGTATGGCTGTAAGGCTGTATGGCTGTATGGCTGTATGGCTGTATGGCTGTATGGCTGTATGGCTGTCTGGCTGTATGGCTGTCTGGCTGTCTGGCTGTATGGCTGTATGGCTGTAAGGCTGTATGGCTATATGGCTATATGGCTGTATGGCTGTATGGCTGTCTGGCTGTATGCCTGTATGGCTGTAAGGCTGTATGGCTGTATGGCTGTATGGCTGTATGGCTGTATGGCTGTATGGCTGTATGGCTGTATGGCTGTATGGCTTGTGAGGTTGTTTGGCTGAGGGGTTTAGCTGTGAGGACCAGGGCCAAGAGTGAGAAGAAGAGGGGAACTGACCAGACTGTAGAGAGGAGAGTCATAACACTAGCTAGTTGAGACAGACCAGACTGTAGAGAGTCATAACACTAGCTAGTTGAGACAGACCAGACTGTAGAGAGGAGAGTCATAACACTAGCTAGATGAGACAGACCAGACTGTAGAGAGTCATAACACTAGCTAGTTGAGACAGACCAGACTGTAGAGAGGAGAGTCATAACACTAGCTAGATGAGACAGACCAGACTGTAGAGAGTCATAACACTAGCTAGTTGAGACAGACCAGACTGTAGAGAGTCATAACACTAGCTAGCTGAGACAGACCAGACTGTAGAGAGTCATAACACTAGCTAGTTGAGACAGTCCAGACTGTAGAGAGTCATAACACTAGCTAGCTGAGACAGACCAGACTGTAGAGAGGAGAGTCATAACACTAGCTAGTTGAGACAGACCAGACTGTAGAGAGTCATAACACTAGCTAGCTGAGACAGACCAGACTGTAGAGAGTCATAACACTAGCTAGCTGAGACAGACCAGACTGTAGAGAGGAGAGTCATAACACTAGCTAGTTGATACAGACCAGACTGTAGAGAGGAGAGTCATAACACTAGCTAGATGAGACAGACCAGACTGTAGAGAGTCATAACACTAGCTAGTTGAGACAGACCAGACTGTAGAGAGTCATAACACTAGCTAGCTGAGACAGACCAGACTGTAGAGAGTCATAACACTAGCTAGTTGAGACAGTCCAGACTGTAGAGAGTCATAACACTAGCTAGCTGAGACAGACCAGACTGTAGAGAGGAGAGTCATAACACTAGCTAGTTGAGACAGACCAGACTGTAGAGAGTCATAACACTAGCTAGCTGAGACAGACCAGACTGTAGAGAGTCATAACACTAGCTAGCTGAGACAGACCAGACTGTAGAGAGTCATAACACTAACTAGCTGAGACAGACCAATCTGTAGAGAGGAGAGTCATAACACTAGCTAGATGAGACAGACCAGACTGTAGAGAGTCATAACACTAGCTAGTTGAGACAGACCAGACTGTAGAGAGGAGAGTCATAAAACTAACTAGCTGAGACAGACCAGACTGTAGAGAGGAGAGTCATAACACTAGCTAGCTGAGACAGACCAGACTGTAGAGAGGAGAGTCATAACACTAGCTAGCTGAGACAGACCAGACTGTAGAGAGGAGAGTCATAACACTAGCTAGCTGAGACAGATCAGACTGTAGAGAGTCATAACACTAACTAGCTGAGACAGACCAGACTGTAGAGAGGAGAGTCATAACACTAGCTAGCTGAGACAGACCAGACTGTAGAGAGTCATAACACTAGCTAGTTGAGACAGACCAGACTGTAGAGAGTCATAACACTAGCTAGCTGAGACAGACCAGACTGTAGAGAGTCATAACGCTAGCTAGCTGAGACAGACCAGACTGTAGAGAGTCATAACGCTAGCTAGCTGAGACAGACCAGACTGTAGAGAGGAGAGTCATAACACTAGCTAGCTGAGACAGACCAGACTGTAGAGAGTCATAACACTAGCTAGCTGAGACAGACCAGACTGTAGAGAGGAGAGTCATAACACTAGCTAGCTGAGACAGACCAGACTGTAGAGAGTCATAACACTAGCAAATTGAGACAGACCAGACTGTAGAGAGTCATAACACTAGCTAGCTGAGACAGACCAGACTGTAGAGAGTCATAACACTAGCTAGCTGAGACAGACCAGACTGTAGAGAGTCATAACACTAGCTAGCTGAGACAGACCAGACTGTAGAGAGGAGAGTCATAACACTAGCTAGTTGAGACAGACCAGACTGTAGAGAGTCATAACACTAGCTAGCTGAGACAGACCAGACTGTAGAGAGTCATAACACTAGCTAGTTGAGACAGACCAGACTGTAGAGAGGAGAGTCATAACACTAGCTAGCTGAGACAGACCAGACTGTAGAGAGGAGAGTCATAACACTAGCTAGTTGAGACAGACCAGACTGTAGAGAGGAGAGTCATAACACTAGCTAGCTGAGACAGACCAGACTGTAGAGAGTCATAACACTAGCTAGTTGAGACAGACCAGACTGTAGAGAGGAGAGTCATAACACTAGCTAGTTGAGACAGACCAGACTGTAGAGAGTCATAACACTAACTAGCTGAGACAGACCAGACTGTAGAGAGTCATAACACTAGCTAGTTGAGACAGACCAGACTGTAGAGAGGAGAGTCTTAACACTAGCTAGCTGAGACAGATCAGACTGTAGAGAGGAGAGTCATAACACTAGCTAGCTGAGACAGACCAGACTGTAGAGAGTCATAACACTAGCTAGTTGAGACAGACCAGACTGTAGAGAGTCATAACACTAGCTAGTTGATACAGACCAGACTGTAGAGAGGAGAGTCATAACACTAGGTAGCTGAGACAGACCAGACTGTAGAGAGTCATAACACTAGCTAGTTGAGACAGACCAGACTGTAGAGAGTCATAACACTAGCTAGCTGAGACAGACCAGACTGTAGAGAGGAGAGTCATAACACTAGCTAGCTGAGACAGACCAGACTGTAGAGAGTCATAACACTAGCTAGCTGAGACAGACCAGACTGTAGAGAGGAGAGTCATAACACTAGCTAGCTGAGACAGACCAGACTGTAGAGAGTCATAACACTAGCTAGCTGAGACAGACCAGACTGTAGAGAGTCATAACACTAGCTAGCTGAGACAGACCAGACTGTAGAGAGTCATAACACTAACTAGCTGAGACAGACCAGACTGTAGAGAGGAGAGTCATAACACTAGCTAGCTGAGACAGACCAGACTGTAGAGAGTCATAACACTAGCTAGTTGAGACAGACCAGACTGTAGAGAGTCATAACACTAGCTAGCTGAGACAGACCAGACTGTAGAGAGTCATAACACTAACTAGCTGAGACAGACCAGACTGTAGAGAGGAGAGTCATAACACTAGCTAGCTGAGACAGACCAGACTGTAGAGAGTCATAACACTAACTAGCTGAGACAGACCAGACTGTAGAGAGTCATAACACTAGCTAGTTGAGACAGACCAGACTGTAGAGAGGAGAGTCATAACACTAGCTAGCTGAGACAGACCAGACTGTAGAGAGGAGAGTCATAACACTAGCTAGCTGAGACAGACCAGACTGTAGAGAGGAGAGTCATAACACTAGCTAGTTGAGACAGACCAGACTGTAGAGAGGAGAGTCATAACACTAGCTAGCTGAGACAGACCAGACTGTAGAGAGTCATAACACTAGCTAGCTGAGACAGATCAGACTGTAGAGAGGAGAGTCATAACACTAGCTAGCTGAGACAGACCAGACTGTAGAGAGTCATAACACTAGCTAGTTGAGACAGACCAGACTGTAGAGAGTCATAACACTAGCTAGTTGATACAGACCAGACTGTAGAGAGGAGAGTCATAACACTAGGTAGCTGAGACAGACCAGACTGTAGAGAGTCATAACACTAGCTAGTTGAGACAGACCAGACTGTAGAGAGTCATAACACTAGCTAGCTGAGACAGACCAGACTGTAGAGAGGAGAGTCATAACACTAGCTAGCTGAGACAGACCAGACTGTAGAGAGTCATAACACTAGCTAGCTGAGACAGACCAGACTGTAGAGAGGGAGAGTCATAACACTAGCTAGCTGAGACAGACCAGACTGTAGAGAGTCATAACACTAGCTAGCTGAGACAGACCAGACTGTAGAGAGTCATAACACTAGCTAGCTGAGACAGACCAGACTGTAGAGAGTCATAACACTAACTAGCTGAGACAGACCAGACTGTAGAGAGGAGAGTCATAACACTAGCTAGCTGAGACAGACCAGACTGTAGAGAGTCATAACACTAGCTAGTTGAGACAGACCAGACTGTAGAGAGTCATAACACTAGCTAGCTGAGACAGACCAGACTGTAGAGAGTCATAACGCTAGCTAGCTGAGACAGACCAGACTGTAGAGAGTCATAACGCTAGCTAGCTGAGACAGACCAGACTGTAGAGAGGAGAGTCATAACACTAGCTAGCTGAGACAGACCAGACTGTAGAGAGTCATAACACTAGCTAGCTGAGACAGACCAGACTGTAGAGAGGAGAGTCATAACACTAGCTAGCTGAGACAGACCAGACTGTAGAGAGTCATAACACTAGCAAATTGAGACAGACCAGACTGTAGAGAGTCATAACACTAGCTAGCTGAGACAGACCAGACTGTAGAGAGTCATAACACTAGCTAGCTGAGACAGACCAGACTGTAGAGAGTCATAACACTAGCTAGCTGAGAGAGACCAGACTGTAGAGAGGAGAGTCATAACACTAACTAGTTGAGACAGATCAGACTGTAGAGAGTCATAACACTAGCTAGCTGAGACAGACCAGACTGTAGAGAGTCATAACACTAGCTAGTTGAGACAGACCAGACTGTAGAGAGGAGAGTCATAACACTAGCTAGCTGAGACAGACCAGACTGTAGAGAGGAGAGTCATAACACTAGCTAGTTGAGACAGACCAGACTGTAGAGAGGAGAGTCATAACACTAGCTAGCTGAGACAGACCAGACTGTAGAGAGTCATAACACTAGCTAGTTGAGACAGACCAGACTGTAGAGAGGAGAGTCATAACACTAGCTAGTTGAGACAGACCAGACTGTAGAGAGTCATAACACTAACTAGCTGAGACAGACCAGACTGTAGAGAGTCATAACACTAGCTAGTTGAGACAGACCAGACTGTAGAGAGGAGAGTCATAACACTAGCTAGCTGAGACAGATCAGACTGTAGAGAGGAGAGTCATAACACTAGCTAGCTGAGACAGACCAGACTGTAGAGAGGAGAGTCATAACACTAGCTAGCTGAGACAGACCAGACTGTAGAGAGTCATAACACTAGCTAGTTGAGACAGACCAGACTGTAGAGAGTCATAACACTAGCTAGTTGATACAGACCAGACTGTAGAGAGGGAGAGTCATAACACTAGCTAGCTGAGACAGACCAGACTGTAGAGAGTCATAACACTAGCTAGTTGAGACAGACCAGACTGTAGAGAGTCATAACACTAGCTAGCTGAGACACACCAGACTGTAGAGAGGAGAGTCATAACACTAGCTAGCTGAGACAGACCAGACTGTAGAGAGTCATAACACTAGCTAGCTGAGACAGACCAGACTGTAGAGAGGAGAGTCATAACACTAGCTAGCTGAGACAGACCAGACTGTAGAGAGTCATAACACTAGCTAGCTGAGACAGACCAGACTGTAGAGAGTCATAACACTAGCTAGCTGAGACAGACCAGACTGTAGAGAGGAAAGTCATAACACTAGCTAGCTGAGACAGACCAGACTGTAGAGAGTCATAACACTAGCTAGTTGAGACAGACCAGACTGTAGAGAGTCATAACACTAGCTAGCTGAGACAGACCAGACTGTAGAGAGGAGAGTCATAACACTAGCTAGCTGAGACAGACCAGACTGTAGAGAGTCATAACACTAGCTAGTTGAGACAGACCAGACTGTAGAGAGGAGAGTCATAACACTAGCTAGCTGAGACAGACCAGACTGTAGAGAGGAGAGTCATAACACTAGCTAGTTGAGACAGACCAGACTGTAGAGAGGGAGAGTCATAACACTAGCTAGCTGAGACAGACCAGACTGTAGAGAGTCATAACACTAGCTAGTTGAGACAGACCAGACTGTAGAGAGGAGAGTCATAACACTAGCTAGTTGAGACAGACCAGACTGTAGAGAGTCATAACACTAACTAGCTGAGACAGACCAGACTGTAGAGAGTCATAACACTAGCTAGTTGAGACAGACCAGACTGTAGAGAGGAGAGTCATAACACTAGCTAGCTGAGACAGATCAGACTGTAGAGAGGAGAGTCATAACACTAGCTAGCTGAGACAGACCAGACTGTAGAGAGGAGAGTCATAACACTAGCTAGCTGAGACAGACCAGACTGTAGAGAGTCATAACACTAGCTAGTTGAGACAGACCAGACTGTAGAGAGTCATAACACTAGCTAGTTGATACAGACCAGACTGTAGAGAGGAGAGTCATAACACTAGCTAGCTGAGACAGACCAGACTGTAGAGAGTCATAACACTAGCTAGTTGAGACAGACCAGACTGTAGAGAGTCATAACACTAGCTAGCTGAGACAGACCAGACTGTAGAGAGGAGAGTCATAACACTAGCTAGCTGAGACAGACCAGACTGTAGAGAGTCATAACACTAGCTAGCTGAGACAGACCAGACTGTAGAGAGGAGAGTCATAACACTAGCTAGCTGAGACAGACCAGACTGTAGAGAGTCATAACACTAGCTAGCTGAGACAGACCAGACTGTAGAGAGTCATAACACTAGCTAGCTGAGACAGACCAGACTGTAGAGAGGAAAGTCATAACACTAGCTAGCTGAGACAGACCAGACTGTAGAGAGTCATAACACTAGCTAGTTGAGACAGACCAGACTGTAGAGAGTCATAACACTAGCTAGCTGAGACAGACCAGACTGTAGAGAGGAGAGTCATAACACTAGCTAGCTGAGACAGACCAGACTGTAGAGAGTCATAACACTAGCTAGTTGAGACAGACCAGACTGTAGAGAGGAGAGTCATAACACTAGCTAGCTGAGACAGACCAGACTGTAGAGAGGAGAGTCATAACACTAGCTAGTTGAGACAGACCAGACTGTAGAGAGGAGAGTCATAACACTAGCTAGCTGAGACAGACCAGACTGTAGAGAGTCATAACACTAGCTAGTTGAGACAGACCAGACTGTAGAGAGGAGAGTCATAACACTAGCTAGTTGAGACAGACCAGACTGTAGAGAGTCATAACACTAACTAGCTGAGACAGACCAGACTGTAGAGAGTCATAACACTAGCTAGTTGAGACAGACCAGACTGTAGAGAGGAGAGTCATAACACTAGCTAGCTGAGACAGATCAGACTGTAGAGAGGAGAGTCATAACACTAGCTAGCTGAGACAGACCAGACTGTAGAGAGGAGAGTCATAACACTAGCTAGCTGAGACAGACCAGACTGTAGAGAGTCATAACACTAGCTAGTTGAGACAGACCAGACTGTAGAGAGTCATAACACTAGCTAGTTGATACAGACCAGACTGTAGAGAGGAGAGTCATAACACTAGCTAGCTGAGACAGACCAGACTGTAGAGAGTCATAACACTAGCTAGTTGAGACAGACCAGACTGTAGAGAGTCATAACACTAGCTAGCTGAGACAGACCAGACTGTAGAGAGGAGAGTCATAACACTAGCTAGCTGAGACAGACCAGACTGTAGAGAGTCATAACACTAGCTAGCTGAGACAGACCAGACTGTAGAGAGGAGAGTCATAACACTAGCTAGCTGAGACAGACCAGACTGTAGAGAGTCATAACACTAGCTAGCTGAGACAGACCAGACTGTAGAGAGTCATAACACTAGCTAGCTGAGACAGACCAGACTGTAGAGAGGAAAGTCATAACACTAGCTAGCTGAGACAGACCAGACTGTAGAGAGTCATAACACTAGCTAGTTGAGACAGACCAGACTGTAGAGAGTCATAACACTAGCTAGCTGAGACAGACCAGACTGTAGAGAGGAGAGTCATAACACTAGCTAGCTGAGACAGACCAGACTGTAGAGAGTCATAACACTAGCTAGTTGAGACAGACCAGACTGTAGAGAGTCATAACACTAGCTAGTTGAGACAGACCAGACTGTAGAGAGGAGAGTCATAACACTAACTAGCTGAGACAGACCAGACTGTAGAGAGGAGAGTCATAACACTAGCTAGCTGAGACAGACCAGACTGTAGAGAGTCATAACACTAGCTAGTTGAGACAGACCAGACTGTAGAGAGGAGAGTCATAACACTAGCTAGCTGAGACAGACCAGACTGTAGAGAGGAGAGTCATAACACTAGCTAGCTGAGACAGACCAGACTGTAGAGAGTCATAACACTAGCTAGCTGAGACAGACCAGACTGTAGAGAGGAGAGTCATAACACTAGCTAGCTGAGACAGACCAGACTGTAGAGAGTCATAACACTAGCTAGCTGAGACAGACCAGACTGTAGAGAGGAGAGTCATAACACTAGCTAGCTGAGACAGACCAGACTGTAGAGAGTCATAACACTAGCTAGTTGAGACAGACCAGACTGTAGAGAGTCATAACACTAGCTAGCTGAGACAGACCAGACTGTAGAGAGTCATAACACTAGCTAGTTGAGACAGACCAGACTGTAGAGAGTCATAACACTAGCTAGCTGAGACAGACCAGACTGTAGAGAGTCATAACACTAGCTAGCTGAGACAGACCAGACTGTAGAGAGGAGAGTCATAACACTAGCTAGCTGAGACAGACCAGACTGTAGAGAGGAGAGTCATAACACTAGCTAGTTGAGACAGACCAGACTGTAGAGAGTCATAACACTAGCTAGCTGAGACAGACCAGACTGTAGAGAGGAGAGTCATAACACTAACTAGCTGAGACAGACCAGACTGTAGAGAGTCATAACACTAGCTAGCTGAGACAGACCAGACTGTAGAGAGTCATAACACTAGCTAGCTGAGACAGACCAGACTGTAGAGAGGAGAGTCATAACACTAGCTAGCTGAGACAGACCAGACTGTAGAGAGTCATAACACTAACTAGCTGAGACAGACCAGACTGTAGAGAGGAGAGTCATAACACTAGCTAGCTGAGACAGACCAGACTGTAGAGAGTCATAACACTAGCTAGTTGAGACAGACCAGACTGTAGAGAGTCATAACACTAGCTAGCTGAGACAGACCAGACTGTAGAGAGGAGAGTCATAACACTAACTAGTTGAGACAGACCAGACTGTAGAGAGTCATAACACTAGCTAGCTGAGACAGACCAGACTGTAGAGAGTCATAACACTAACTAGCTGAGACAGACCAGACTGTAGAGAGGAGAGTCATAACACTAACTAGCTGAGACAGACCAGACTGTAGAGAGGAGAGTCATAACACTAGCTAGCTGAGACAGACCAGACTGTAGAGAGGAGAGTCATAACACTAACTAGCTGAGACAGTACAGACTGTAGAGAGGAGAGTCATAACACTAGCTAGCTGAGACAGACCAGACTGTAGAGAGTCATAACACTAGCTAGTTGAGACAGACCAGACTGTAGAGAGGAGAGTCATAACACTAGCTAGTTGAGACAGACCAGACTGTAGAGAGGAGAGTCATAACACTAGCTAGCTGAGACAGACCAGACTGTAGAGAGTCATAACACTAGCTAGCTGAGACAGACTAGACTGTAGAGAGTCATAACACTAGCTAGCTGAGACAGACCAGACTGTAGAGAGTCATAACACTAGCTAGCTGAGACAGACCAGACTGTAGAGAGTCATAACACTAGCTAGCTGAGACAGACCAGACTGTAGAGAGTCATAACACTAGCTAGTTGAGACAGACCAGACTGTAGAGAGGAGAGTCATAACACTAACTAGCTGAGACAGACCAGACTGTAGAGAGTCATAACACTAGCTAGCTGAGACAGACCAGACTGTAGAGAGTCATAACGCTAGCTAGCTGAGACAGACCAGACTGTAGAGAGGAGAGTCATAACACTAGCTAGCTGAGACAGACCAGACTGTAGAGAGGAGAGTCATAACACTAGCTAGCTGAGACAGACCAGACTGTAGAGAGTCATAACACTAGCTAGCTGAGACAGACCAGACTGTAGAGAGTCATAACACTAGCTAGTTGAGACAGACCAGACTGTAGAGAGGAGAGTCATAACACTAACTAGCTGAGACAGACCAGACTGTAGAGAGGAGAGTCATAACACTAGCTAGCTGAGACAGACCAGACTGTAGAGAGTCATAACACTAGCTAGCTGAGACAGACCAGACTGTAGAGAGGAGAGTCATAACACTAGCTAGCTGAGACAGACCAGACTGTAGAGAGTCATAACACTAGCTAGCTGAGACAGACCAGACTGTAGAGAGTCATAACGCTAGCTAGCTGAGACAGACCAGACTGTAGAGAGGAGAGTCATAACACTAGCTAGCTGAGACAGACCAGACTGTAGAGAGTCATAACACTAGCTAGTTGAGACAGACCAGACTGTAGAGAGTCATAACACTAGCTAGCTGAGACAGACCAGACTGTAGAGAGGAGAGTCATAACACTAGCTAGCTGAGACAGACCAGACTGTAGAGAGTCATAACACTAGCTAGCTGAGACAGACCAGACTGTAGAGAGGAGAGTCATAACACTAGCTAGCTGAGACAGACCAGACTGTAGAGAGTCATAACACTAGCTAGCTGAGACAGACCAGACTGTAGAGAGGAGAGTCATAACACTAACTAGCTGAGACAGACCAGACTGTAGAGAGGAGAGTCATAACACTAACTAGCTGAGACAGACCAGACTGTAGAGAGGAGAGTCATAACACTAGCTAGCTGAGACAGACCAGACTGTAGAGAGTCATAACACTAGCTAGCTGAGACAGACCAGACTGTAGAGAGTCATAACGCTAGCTAGCTGAGACAGACCAGACTGTAGAGAGGAGAGTCATAACACTAGCTAGCTGAGACAGACCAGACTGTAGAGAGTCATAACACTAGCTAGTTGAGACAGACCAGACTGTAGAGAGTCATAACACTAGCTAGCTGAGACAGACCAGACTGTAGAGAGGAGAGTCATAACACTAGCTAGCTGAGACAGACCAGACTGTAGAGAGTCATAACACTAGCTAGCTGAGACAGACCAGACTGTAGAGAGTCATAACACTAGCTAGTTGAGACAGACCAGACTGTAGAGAGTCATAACACTAGCTAGCTGAGACAGACCAGACTGTAGAGAGGGAGAGTCATAACACTAGCTAGCTGAGACAGACCAGACTGTAGAGAGTCATAACACTAGCTAGCTGAGACAGACCAGACTGTAGAGAGTCATAACACTAGCTAGTTGAGACAGACCAGACTGTAGAGAGGAGAGTCATAACACTAGCTAGCTGAGACAGAGCAGACTGTAGAGAGGAGAGTCATAACACTAGCTAGCTGAGACAGACCAGACTGTAGAGAGTCATAACACTAGCTAGCTGAGACAGACCAGACTGTAGAGAGTCATAACACTAGCTAGCTGAGACAGACCAGACTGTAGAGAGGAGAGTCATAACACTAGCTAGCTGAGACAGACCAGACTGTAGAGAGGAGAGTCATAACACTAGCTAGCTGAGACAGACCAGACTGTAGAGAGGAGAGTCATAACACTAGCTAGCTGAGACAGACCAGCCGGAAACGACACAACAGTCCACAACTTAGACTGAGTTCGTCATCACAACAATACATGGAGCCATGCCTTTTTAAGTAACCAATTAATTTGAGTATACATGTACCCAAAAGTGTTACGAACACATTGTTTTTAATGCCAGTGTGATACCATAATGTCTTACCTTGTCCATATTAAATGAAGTAGCTAGCTAGCGCATGCAAAATTTGGTTCTCGGTCTCAGCATCTTTCTTTAACAAGTTACTATATCATCACATTTGGCTTCTAAATGACACTTGAAACAGGTACTCACGAGCCATTCATGTCAGAGTGGATGTCCCTATATTAACTATTGAGATGTAATCATGCTAGTCCCACCAGTGAGAAAGAGACCAACTGTGGGGGAATCCCCACTCCTCAGTCCCATGACACTCCAGGACTTCTGTCCACTCTCCAGTCTCATGGCCATCTCTTGGCCAGCTCCAGCCCTCTACGACTCCCCGAGCCAAGTCTTAGAGTCATTAAACAAGCTAATGTTATGCCTTATTTTATGAGTGTGGGGACATAGGTTGGGCTTACTACATTTGACATTTTAGTCATTTAGCAGACGGTCTTATCAGAGCGACTTACAGTTAGTGAGTGCATACATTTTCATACTGCCCCCCAGTGGGAAACGAACCCACAACCCTGGCGTTGCAAGCGCCATGCTCTACCAACTGAGCTACACGGGGCCAACTGACGTGGTTAACGGGAGATAGCAGGGGTCTACTTCCTGTGAAAAGAGCTTTGAACTGAGGTGAATTCGTTTTAATGGACAGGGAATGTTTTGTGTGGCTGTTGGCTACAACAGGATGAATTGAAACACAGAGGCCCTGTTGGAATCATGTAGGAGTAAATGTGACTATTTTGATTGACAGGTGATTTGATTGTGCAGTGAATTTGGGGATCCGTTAACTCTGACTGGGATCTGACCAGCATTGGGAGAGGTCGAAGGTCGAGAGCCATGACACACTGCTGCTTAACCCGGAAGCCAGCCGCACCAATGTGTCGGAGGAAACACCGTCCAGCTGGCTACCAGCTAGCCCTCCTGTAGCTCAGTTGGTAGAGCATGGCGCTTGCAACGCCAGGGTTGTGGGTTCGATTCCCACGGGGGGCCAGTATGAAAAATGTATGCACTCACTAACTGTAAGTCGCTAAATGACTAAAATGTAAAATGTACCAAAGACAGTTTGCAGGCGTCCAGCCTGCCACAAGGAGTCACTATAGCGCAACAGGACAAGGAAATCCCGGCCGGCCAAATCCTCCCCCAACACGGACGATGCTGGGCCAATTGTGCGCCACCTCATGGGTCTCCCGGTCACAGCCGGCTGTGACACAGCCTTGGATCAAACCCGGGTCTTTAGTGATTCCTCAAGCACTGTGATGCAGTGCCTTAGATCGCTGCGCCACTCAAGAGGCCCCTGGACTAAATATTCTTAACAATAGCAGGAGTACCCTGGATAAGACAACAACACCACCATCAGCTAAAACAGAAACACACGAGACCGCCCGCTTGACAACGGACGTACAAACCAGTTGCGCCACTGAAAAGGCACCACTGGCAACATTTCAAGCTGTGGTAGAGCGTCGAAAAACACCTGACCTAATATTGCTTGCCTTGCTCTGGTGTCGCAACACTGGGGGTGAACAGAACAGAACACTGAGAACAACCCGTGAAATGTTTAAGCAATTAGGAACGAAGCTTCCCAGTATTTGCTCAATAAAACTCTGTCTGTGTGTTTGGACCAGATGAGCCAAGTCGTAAATTCTTACAAGGGATGCCACCTGTCACAACGGGGTTCAAGACTTAGGAACGGCCAAAACAACGTCTGACACCCTGGTTGTGACTCGAACCAAAACAGTCCCCCCAAAGAAGAGGGTGATGATGGGTGTGGCGTGATGGAAGAATGGGATGTGTGTTTGGGGAAGAGGGTGATGATGGGTGTGGCGTGATGGAAGAATGGGATGTGTGTTTGGGGAAGAGGGTGATGATGGGTGTGGCGTGATGGAAGAATGGGATGTGTGTTTGGGGAAGAGGGTGATGATGGGTGTGGCGTGATGGAAGAATGGGATGTGTGTTTGGGGAAGAGGGTGATGATGGGTGTGGCGTGATGGAAGAATGGGATGTGTGTTTGGGGAAGAGGGTGATGATGGGCGTGGCGTGATGGAAGAATGGGATGTGTGTTTGGGGAAGAGGGTGATGATGGGTGTGGCGTGATGGAAGAATGGGATGTGTGTTTGGGGAAGAGGGTGATGATGGGCGTGGCGTGATGGAAGAATGGGATGTGTGTTTGGGGAAGAGGGTGATGATGGGCGTGGCGTGATGGAAGAATGGGATGTGTGTTTGGGGAAGAGGGTGATGATGGGCGTGGCGTGATGGAAGAATGGGATGTGTGTTTGGGGAAGAGGGTGATGATGGGCGTGGCGTGATGGAAGAATGGGATGTGTGTTTGGGGAAGAGGGTGATGATGGGCGTGGCGTGATGGAAGAATGGGATGTGTGTTTGGGGAAGAGGGTGATGATGGGCGTGGCGTGATGGAAGAATGGGATGTGTGTTTGGGGAAGAGGGTGATGATGGGCGTGGCGTGATGGAAGAATGGGATGTGTGTTTGGGGAAGAGGGTGATGATGGGCGTGGCGTGATGGAAGAATGGGATGTGTGTTTGGGGAAGAGGGTGATGATGGGCGTGGCGTGATGGAAGAATGGGATGTGTGTTTGGGGAAGAGGGTGATGATGGGCGTGGCGTGATGGAAGAATGGGATGTGTGTTTGGGGAAGAGGGTGATGATGGGCGTGGCGTGATGGAAGAATGGGATGTGTGTTTGGGGAAGAGGGTGATGATGGGCGTGGCGTGATGGAAGAATGGGATGTGTGTTTGGGGAAGAGGGTGATGATGGGCGTGGCGTGATGGAAGAATGGGATGTGTGTTTGGGGAAGAGGGTGATGATGGGCGTGGCGTGATGGAAGAATGGGATGTGTGTTTGGGGAAGAGGGTGATGATGGGCGTGGCGTGATGGAAGAATGGGATGTGTGTTTGGGGAAGAGGGTGATGATGGGCGTGGCGTGATGGAAGAATGGGATGTGTGTTTGGGGAAGAGGGTGATGATGGCGTGGCGTGATGGAAGAATGGGATGTGTGTTTGGGGAAGAGGGTGATGATGGGCGTGGCGTGATGGAAGAATGGGATGTGTGTTTGGGGAAGAGGGTGATGATGGGCGTGGCGTGATGGAAGAATGGGATGTGTGTTTGGGGAAGAGGGTGATGATGGGCGTGGCGTGATGGAAGAATGGGATGTGTGTTTGGGGAAGAGGGTGATGATGGGCGTGGCGTGATGGAAGAATGGGATGTGTGTTTGGGGAAGAGGGTGATGATGGGCGTGGCGTGATGGAAGAATGGGATGTGTGTTTGGGGAAGAGGGTGATGATGGGCGTGGCGTGATGGAAGAATGGGATGTGTGTTTGGGGAAGAGGGTGATGATGGGCGTGGCGTGATGGAAGAATGGGATGTGTGTTTGGGGAAGAGGGTGATGATGGGCGTGGCGTGATGGAAGAATGGGATGTGTGTTTGGGGAAGAGGGTGATGATGGGCGTGGCGTGATGGAAGAATGGGATGTGTGTTTGGGGAAGAGGGTGATGATGGGCGTGGCGTGATGGAAGAATGGGATGTGTGTTTGGGGAAGAGGGTGATGATGGGCGTGGCGTGATGGAAGAATGGGATGTGTGTTTGGGGAAGAGGGTGATGATGGGCGTGGCGTGATGGAAGAATGGGATGTGTGTTTGGGGAAGAGGGTGATGATGGGCGTGGCGTGATGGAAGAATGGGATGTGTGTTTGGGGAAGAGGGTGATGATGGGCGTGGCGTGATGGAAGAATGGGATGTGTGTTTGGGGAAGAGGGGTGATGATGGGCGTGGCGTGATGGAAGAATGGGATGTGTGTTTGGGGAAGAGGGTGATGATGGGCGTGGCGTGATGGAAGAATGGGATGTGTGTTTGGGGAAGAGGGTGATGATGGGCGTGGCGTGATGGAAGAATGGGATGTGTGTTTGGGGAAGAGGGTGATGATGGGCGTGGCGTGATGGAAGAATGGGATGTGTGTTTGGGGAAGAGGGTGATGATGGGCGTGGCGTGATGGAAGAATGGGATGTGTGTTTGGGGAAGAGGGTGATGATGGGCGTGGCGTGATGGAAGAATGGGATGTGTTTGGGGAAGAGGGTGATGATGGGCGTGGCGTGATGGAAGAATGGGATGTGTGTTTGGGGAAGAGGGTGATGATGGGCGTGGCGTGATGGAAGAATGGGATGTGTGTTTGGGGAAGAGGGTGATGATGGGCGTGGCGTGATGGAAGAATGGGATGTGTGTTTGGGGAAGAGGGTGATGATGGGCGTGGCGTGATGGAAGAATGGGATGTGTGTTTGGGGAAGAGGGTGATGATGGGCGTGGCGTGATGGAAGAATGGGATGTGTGTTTGGGGAAGAGGGTGATGATGGGCGTGGCGTGATGGAAGAATGGGATGTGTGTTTGGGGAAGAGGGTGATGATGGGCGTGGCGTGATGGAAGAATGGGATGTGTGTTTGGGGAAGAGGGTGATGATGGGCGTGGCGTGATGGAAGAATGGGATGTGTGTTTGGGGAAGAGGGTGATGATGGGCGTGGCGTGATGGAAGAATGGGATGTGTGTTTGGGGAAGAGGGTGATGATGGGCGTGGCGTGATGGAAGAATGGGATGTGTGTTTGGGGAAGAGGGTGATGATGGGCGTGGCGTGATGGAAGAATGGGATGTGTGTTTGGGGAAGAGGGTGATGATGGGCGTGGCGTGATGGAAGAATGGGATGTGTGTTTGGGGAAGAGGGTGATGATGGGCGTGGCGTGATGGAAGAATGGGATGTGTGTTTGGGGAAGAGGGTGATGATGGGCGTGGCGTGATGGAAGAATGGGATGTGTGTTTGGGGAAGAGGGTGATGATGGGCGTGGCGTGATGGAAGAATGGGATGTGTGTTTGGGGAAGAGGGTGATGATGGGCGTGGCGTGATGGAAGAATGGGATGTGTGTTTGGGGAAGAGGGTGATGATGGGCGTGGCGTGATGGAAGAATGGGATGTGTGTTTGGGGAAGAGGGTGATGATGGGCGTGGCGTGATGGAAGAATGGGATGTGTGTTTGGGGAAGAGGGTGATGATGGGCGTGGCGTGATGGAAGAATGGGATGTGTGTTTGGGGAAGAGGGTGATGATGGGCGTGGCGTGATGGAAGAATGGGATGTGTGTTTGGGGAAGAGGGTGATGATGGGCGTGGCGTGATGGAAGAATGGGATGTGTGTTTGGGGAAGAGGGTGATGATGGGCGTGGCGTGATGGAAGAATGGGATGTGTGTTTGGGGAAGAGGGTGATGATGGGCGTGGCGTGATGGAAGAATGGGATGTGTGTTTGGGGAAGAGGGTGATGATGGGCGTGGCGTGATGGAAGAATGGGATGTGTGTTTGGGGAAGAGGGTGATGATGGGCGTGGCGTGATGGAAGAATGGGATGTGTGTTTGGGGAAGAGGGTGATGATGGGCGTGGCGTGATGGAAGAATGGGATGTGTGTTTGGGGAAGAGGGTGATGATGGGCGTGGCGTGATGGAAGAATGGGATGTGTGTTTGGGGAAGAGGGTGATGATGGGCGTGGCGTGATGGAAGAATGGGATGTGTGTTTGGGGAAGAGGGTGATGATGGGCGTGGCGTGATGGAAGAATGGGATGTGTGTTTGGGGAAGAGGGTGATGATGGGCGTGGCGTGATGGAAGAATGGGATGTGTGTTTGGGGAAGAGGGTGATGATGGGCGTGGCGTGATGGAAGAATGGGATGTGTGTTTGGGGAAGAGGGTGATGATGGGCGTGGCGTGATGGAAGAATGGGATGTGTGTTTGGGGAAGAGGGTGATGATGGGCGTGGCGTGATGGAAGAATGGGATGTGTGTTTGGGGAAGAGGGTGATGATGGGCGTGGCGTGATGGAAGAATGGGATGTGTGTTTGGGGAAGAGGGTGATGATGGGCGTGGCGTGATGGAAGAATGGGATGTGTGTTTGGGGAAGAGGGTGATGATGGCGTGGCGTGATGGAAGAATGGGATGTGTGTTTGGGGAAGAGGGTGATGATGGGCGTGGCGTGATGGAAGAATGGGATGTGTGTTTGGGGAAGAGGGTGATGATGGGCGTGGCGTGATGGAAGAATGGGATGTGTGTTTGGGGAAGAGGGTGATGATGGGCGTGGCGTGATGGAAGAATGGGATGTGTGTTTGGGGAAGAGGGTGATGATGGGCGTGGCGTGATGGAAGAATGGGATGTGTGTTTGGGGAAGAGGGTGATGATGGGCGTGGCGTGATGGAAGAATGGGATGTGTGTTTGGGGAAGAGGGTGATGATGGGCGTGGCGTGATGGAAGAATGGGATGTGTGTTTGGGGAAGAGGGTGATGATGGGCGTGGCGTGATGGAAGAATGGGATGTGTGTTTGGGGAAGAGGGTGATGATGGGCGTGGCGTGATGGAAGAATGGGATGTGTGTTTGGGGAAGAGGGTGATGATGGGCGTGGCGTGATGGAAGAATGGGATGTGTGTTTGGGGAAGAGGGTGATGATGGGCGTGGCGTGATGGAAGAATGGGATGTGTGTTTGGGGAAGAGGGTGATGATGGGCGTGGCGTGATGGAAGAATGGGATGTGTGTTTGGGGAAGAGGGTGATGATGGGCGTGGCGTGATGGAAGAATGGGATGTGTGTTTGGGGAAGAGGGTGATGATGGGCGTGGCGTGATGGAAGAATGGGATGTGTGTTTGGGGAAGAGGGTGATGATGGGCGTGGCGTGATGGAAGAATGGGATGTGTGTTTGGGGAAGAGGGTGATGATGGGCGTGGCGTGATGGAAGAATGGGATGTGTGTTTGGGGAAGAGGGTGATGATGGGCGTGGCGTGATGGAAGAATGGGATGTGTGTTTGGGGAAGAGGGTGATGATGGGCGTGGCGTGATGGAAGAATGGGATGTGGCATTGGCTGAGTCCCAAATGGAACTCTTGTCCATCTACAGTGGGGGGGAAAAAGTATTTAGTCAGCCACCAATTGTGCAAGTTCTCCCACTTAAAAAGATGAGAGAGGCCTGTAATTTTCATCATAGGTGCACGTCAACTATGACAGACAAAATGAGAAAAAACAATCCAGAAAATCACATTGTAGGATTTTTTATGAATTTATTTGCAAATTATGGTGGAAAATAAGTATTTGGTCAATAACAAAAGTTTCTCAATACTTTGTTATATACCCTTTGTTGGCAATGACACAGGTCAAACATTTTCTGTAAGTCTTCACAAGGTTTTCACACACTGTTGCTGGTATTTTGGCCCATTCCTCCATGCAGATCTCCTCTAGAGCAGTGATGTTTTGGGGCTGTCGCTGGGCAACACAGACTTTCAACTCCCTCCAAAGATTTTCTATGGGGTTGAGATCTGGAGACTGGCTAGGCCACTCCAGGACCTTGAAATGCTTCTTACGAAGCCACTCCTTCATTGCCTGGGCGGTGTGTTTGGGATCATTGTCATGCTGAAAGACCCAGCCACGTTTCATCTTCAATGCCCTTGCTGATGGAAGGAGGTTTTCACTCAAAATCTCACGATACATGGCCCCATTCATTCTTTCCTTTACACGGATCAGTCGTCCTGGTCCCATTGCAGAAACAGCCCCAAAGCATGATGTTTCCACCCCCATGCTTGACAGTAGGTATGGTGTTCTTTGGATGCAACTCAGCATTCTTTGTCCTCCAAACACGACGAGTTGAGTTTTACCAAAAAGTTATATTTTCGTTTCATCTGACCATATGACATTCTCCCAATCCTCTTCTGGATCATCCAAATGCACTCTAGCAAACTTCAGACGGGCCTGGACATGTACTGGCTTAAGCAGGGGGACACGTCTTGCACTGCAGGATTTGAGTCCCTGGCGGCGTACTGTGTTACTGATGGTAGGCTTTGTTACTTTGGTCCCAGCTCTCTGCAGGTCATTCACTATGTCCCCCCGTGTGGTTCTGGGATTTTTGCTCACCGTTCTTGTGATCATTTTGACCCCACGGGGTGAGATCTTGCGTGGAGCCCCAGATCGAGGGAGATTATCAGTGGTCTTGTATGTCTTCCATTTCCTAATAATTGCTCCCACAGTTGATTTCTTCAAACCAAGCTGCTTACCTATTGCAGATTCAGTCTTCCCAGCCTGGTGCAGGTCTACAATTTTGTTTATGGTGTCCTTTGACAGCTCTTTGGTCTTGACTGTTTGAGGTTGTGGACAGGTGTCTTTTATACTGATAACAAGTTCAAACAGGTGCCATTAATACAGGTAACGAGTGGAGGACAGATGAGCCTCTTAAAGAAGAAGTTACATGTCTGTGAGAGCCAGAAATCTTGCTTGTTTGTAGGTGACCAAATACTTATTTTCCATAAAAAATCCTACAATGTGATTTTCTGGATTATTTTTTCTCAATTTGTCTGTCATAGTTGACGTGTACCTATGTTGAAAATTACAGGCCTCTCTCATCTTTTTAAGTGGGAGAACTTGCACAATTGGTGGCTGACTAAATACTTTTTTCCCCCACAGATGGAGACTATTTAGTGCCAAAAATAAAGGGTTAAATATATGCAACAAAAAAAATATATATACCTCTCAGAGATAGGAGAGTGATGGAGTGCTGCATCAGATGACCTGGCCTCCACAATCCCCCGACCTTAACCCAATTGAGATGGTTTGGGATGAGTCGGACGGCAGAGTGAAGGACAAGCAGCCAACAAGTGCTCAGCATATGTGGGAACTCCTTCAAGACTGTTGGAAAAGCATTCCAGTTGAAGCTGGTTTAGAGAATGCCAAGAGTGTGCAAAGCTGTCATCAAGGCAAAGGGTGGCTATTTGAAGAATCTCAAATATAAAATATACTTTGATTTGTTTAACACTGTTTTGGTTACTACATGATTTCATATGTGTTATTTCATAGTTTTGATGTCTTCACTATTATTCTACAGTGTAGAAAATAGTCAAAATAAAGAAAAACCCTTGAATGAGTAGGTGTGTCCAAAACTTTTGACTGGTACTGTGTATGTCCATGAGAGTCTCATCTTTACACAGAGTTTGGGCTACGTATTAGTGTGTAGCCAAACTGTTTCGGACACTACAGACATTAGTTGGCAGATCGGCTGTACCGACTTCATACGAGTCCCAAGGAGCACCATCACACACACACACAGTTTCAGGCAGTGCTTTCCTGGTTGGTTCGCAATCTACTGTTCTATTCTGTCAGCTCAGTAAGACACTACATTCACATTTACATTTACGTCATTTCGCAGACGCTCTTATCCAGAGCGACTTACAGTTAGTGAGTGCATACATACTTTTTTTTATACTGCCCCCCCCCCCCATGGGAATCGAACCCACAACCCTGCCGTTCCAAACGACACGCTCTACCAACTGAGCTACATCCCTGCCGGCCGTTCCCTCCCCTACCCTGGACGACGCTGGGCCAATTGTGCGCCGCCCCATGGGTCTCCCGGTCGCGGCCGGCTACGACAGAGCCTGAATTCGAACCAGGATCTCTAGTGGCACAGCTAGCACTGCGATGCAGTGCCTTAGACCACTGCACCATCGTGTTTGTGAAAGTCTCATCTTTCCATAGAGGGGTTCATAATAGTCTGTAGGCCGAACCGTTCGGAAGCCACACCGACTCTAGCTTTTTTAAGACAAGCTAAGATATTTGCCTTGGACGCACCAAGCTACTTTCATTACTCTTTAGGATTATTTTACAAAATCTGTATTAAATTTAAAGTCTACAGTGAACC